>NW_024713136.1:0-37258 GCF_018991925.1 Homarus americanus | reverse complement strand
GAGTCTAACCAAGTTTCGAGGATTGTTACTAGGTTACAGAAAGCAATCCCGACGTTAGAATGGCTCTTTTACTTCACAGAATATTTGCATGCTGCTGAAATTTCAGTTCATAAAATTGTAACCTCTAAAAATGAACTAATAGACAGCATTGTAGATGCCGGGATAGGACGTGTGGACGCGAAGCTTGTGCCTGTGCAGACGCTTCTTGAAGCTTTAAAAAATAGCCAAGTTGCAGTATCATTTAACTCCGATTTTCAATGACAATGAGGTTCAATATCATTACCCACTGTTGGAGTCAACCCTCACGCACAATGCAATTCTGATCCACATTCCTATGCGAGGGCAACATGAGTTTAATGCATGGCATTTAGAACCCTTCCCCTGGTTTGTGAACGACACACTGTATACCCTAGATAGGCCTAAAAAACTTTTCTTAGTAGATGAAGAATATTCATTGTTATCAAGAGAGGATTCTGAGGTACTGTCACGGTGTAAGTCGTCTTATCTACACCTACACGTATGTCCAGCCTACATTGTTTGCATTTATTCCTGCTGCAGATGGAATATGTGAATTGGCAGTCATACAACCAAATGTACGCACAGCGTTAGCGCAATGCAGTTATAGGCCAGTTAGTCTAAAGACTGTGTTCCACGCTCACCTTCACAATGTGCAGTATTTGTTATTTCCAAATCTCACTACTGTAATTTTAAAATGCCAAAATGGTGTTAAGCAGCTAGTTGTGAAAGGGCATTACAAGGCTCCTGATTACTGTGAAATCACTTGCAGTACATTACGGACCTTGCCTACTCATCAGCATTTTGCGTTAAATCGAAAACTCAAGTCTGCTTTAATTCCACTTCCTATAATGAATTTCACTATCAAGGATATTCAAATAGTATCAGAGAAATTAAAAGTTTTAGCTTTCTTGAACGAGACACATTTTGCTGATTTGAATAATAACTTGCCATTTTACCTGTCACGGGAATTTGCACTACCAAGTCTTACGATTCCTCTATTCTGTTAATTCTGGCAATAATGTTCCTGTTCTGTTATTACCGGGCAGTATCATCCAAATTCAACATTGTTCATAACATACTAACCCGTACGACACAAAAGTCTAGGTCCCCTGTAGTAGAGAATACCCCTACAGTAATTTCCCCAGCTTAGTGTCTACATATCTGTTTATAACATGGTTAGGGTTGTCTAGGATGTACTGTACTCTGTGAGTTATTTAGGCCTCACGGAGCTCGGCTGGTAGGTGACCGAGCGATGTAATAGGCCCCTGCCTCATCAACAGAACGTATTATATAAATGGGTCAATACATCTGATATTATATTCAGATTCACCACCCTGTAACTTTCCACTGTCTATGAGTGAGACATGATATGGACAAGTGAGCGGGCAACTTACCCAAGAGGGCGAGACCCATAGCTCAGCATTTCTGTAAGCACGCACTGCGATGCCCCTAAGCTTCAGTAGCTCACCTCAACTCATATCGAAAGGACGTGACCAAACGTTTATCATACATAAACGCCGTCCCTTTCTCATTCACTCCTAGACAGTGAGACTTACGGTTGATATACACTTAGGAATTATATATACAACCTTTTATAATAAAACAAAGGAACTACCGTTTGGGTTTCGTTACTTAAAACCCAAATATAAATATGTGTGAACGGACTGGTTAATTGGACAAGCAGCCGATTCATTATAACAACCACGACCATGATTATAACATCCACGAATATGATTATAACAACCACGACCAAGATTATAACAACCACGACTATGATTAAAACAACCACGACTATGATTATAATAACCACGACCATGCTTATAACAACCACGACCATGATTATACAACCACGATCATGATTATAACATCCACAAACATTATTATAACAACCACGAGCATGATTATAACAAGCATGACCTGATTATAACAAATTCGACTATGATTATAACTAGCATGACCATAAATATAACAAGCACGACCATGAATATAACAATCACGACTATGATTATAACAACCACGACTATAATTATAACAAGCATGACCATGATTATAACAACCACGACTATGATTAAAAAAACCACGACCATGATTATAACAACCACGACCATGAATATAACAACCACGACCATGATTATAACAACCACGACTTTCATTATATCACCCAACCATGATTATAACAACCACGAGTATAATTATAACAAGCATGGCCATGATTATAACAACCAGGACAATGATTATAACCACCACTATTATCATTATAGCAACCACGACAATGATTACAACAACCACACCTATGATTATGACAACCACGACCATGATTATAACAACCACGACTCTGATTATAACAACGACGACCAGGATTATAACAACCACGACCACGATTATAACAACCACGACTTTCATTATATCACCCAACCATGATTATAGCAACCACGACCATGATTATAACAACCAGGACAATGATTATAACAACCACTATTATCATTATAGCAACCACGACTATGATTACAACAACCACGACTATGATTATGACAACCACGACCATGATTATAACAACCACGAGTATGATTATAACAACCACGACCATGATTATAACAACCACGACCATGAATATAACAACCACGGCCATGAATATAATAACCACGACCATGATTATAACAACCATGACTATGATTATAACAACGACGACCAGGATTATAACAACCACGACCATCATTATAACAACCACGACCATCATTATAACAACCACGACCATGATTAAAACAACCACGACCATGATCATAACTACCTCGACTATCATTATAACAATTACGACCATGATTATAACAACCACGACCATGATTATAACAACCACGACTGTGATTATAACAATCACGATCAACATTATAGCAACCACGACTATGATTACAACATCCACGACCATGATTATGACAACCAAGACCATGATTATAACAACCACGAGTATGATCATAACAACCACGTCCATGATTATAACAACCACGAACATGATTATAACAAAAAGGACAATGATTATAACAACCAGGACCATGATTATAACAAACACGACCATGATTGTAACAACCACGACCATGATTATAACAACCACGAGCATGAATGTAAGGACCCCGACTATGATTATTACAATCACAACTATGATTATAACAACGACGACCAGGATTATAACAACCACGACCATCATTATAACAACCACGACCATCATTATAACAACTACGACCATCATTAAAACAACCACGACCATGATTATAACAACCACGACTATAATTATATCACCCAACTATGATTATAACAACCTCGACTATGATTATAACAACCACGACCATGATTATAACAACCACGACCATGATTATAACAACCACGACTATGATTATAACAATCACGATCAACATTATAGCAACCACGACTACGATTATAACAACCACGACCATGATTATGACAACCACGACCATGATTATAACAACCACGAGTATGATCATAACAACCACGACCATGACAATAACAACCACGAACATGATTATAACAAAAAGGACAATGATTATAACAACCAGGACCATGATTACAACAAACACGACCATGATTGTAACAACCACGACCATGATTAAACAACCACGAGCATGATTATAACAACCCCGACTATGATTATTATACGTACCCACCATGATTATAACAGCCAAGACTAAGGATTATAACAACCAAGACATCGATTTATAAACAACCACGACCATAATTATAACAACCATGGCCATGATTATAACAACCACGACTCCAATTATAACAACCACGACCATGATTATAACATCCACAAATATGATTATAAATAAACTATTCATGACGGTAAACAACCACGACTATGATTATAACAACCACTTCAATTAATTTGATTATAACAAGGACGACCAGGATTATAACAACCACTTAATTCATCATTATAACAACCACGACCATCATTATAAATAACTACTACCATGCATTTCAAAACAAACCACGACCATGATTATAAATAACCACGACTATAATTATATCACCCAACCATGATTATAACAACCTCGACTATCATTATAACAACCACGACCATGATTATAACAACCACGACCATGATTATAACAACCACGACTATGATTATAACAATCACGATCAACATTATAGCAACCACGACTATGATTACAACAACCACGACCATGATTATGACAACCACGACCATGATTATAACAACCACGAGTATGATCATAACAACCACGTCCATGATTATAACAACCACAAACATGATTATAACAAAAAGGACAATGACTATAACAACCAGGACCATGATTATAACAAACACGACCATGATTGTAACAACCACGACCATGATTATAATAACCCCGAGCATGATTATAACAACCCCGACTATGATTATTACAATTACAACTATGATTATAACAACGACGACCAGGATTATAACAACCACGACCATCATTATAACAACCACGACCATCATTATAACAACCACGACCATGATTAAAACAACCACGACCATGATTATAACAACCACAACAATAATTATATCACCCAACCATGATTATAACAACCTCGACTATCATTATAACAACCACGACAATGATTATAACAACCACGACCATGATTTTAACAACCACGACTATGATTATAACAATCACGATCAACATTATAGCAACCACGACTATGATTACAACAACCACGACCATGATTATGACAACCACGATCCATGATTATAACAACCACGAGTATGATCATAACAACCACGTCCATGATTATAGCAACCGCGAACATGATTATAACAAAAAGGACAATGATTATAACAACCAGAACCATGATTATAACAAACACTACCATGATTGTAACAACCACGACCATGATTATAACAACCCCGAGCATGATTATAACAACCCCGACTATGATTATTACAATCACAACTATGATTATAACAACGACGACCAGGATTATAAATAAATCCACGACCACATCATTAAGTAACAACCACGACCATCATTATAACAACCACGAATTCATGATTAAAAACAACCACAACCATGATTATAAACAACTAATGCATCTATAATTATATCACCCAACCATGATTATAACAACCTCGGACCATGATTATAACAACCACGACCATGATTATAACATCCACGACTATGATTATAACAATCACGATCAACATTATAGCAACCACGACTATGATTACAACAACCACGACCATGATTATGACAACCAAGACCATGATTATAACAACCACGAGTATGATCATAACAACCACAACCATGATTATAACAACCACGAACATGATTATAACAAAAAAGACAATGATTAGAACAACCAGGACCATGATTATATCAAACACGACCATGATTGTAACAACCACGACCATGATTATAACAACCACAACAATAATTATATCACCCAACCATGATTATAAAAACCTCGACTATCATTATAACAACCACGACCATGTTTATAACAACCACAACCATGATTATAACAACCACGACTGTGATCATAAGAACCACGACTATGATCATAACAACCACGACCATGCTTATAACAACCACGACCATAGTTATAATAACCACGACCAAGAATTTACCAACCACGACTTTGAATATATCACCCAACCATGATTTTAACAATCACGACTATCATTATAGCAACCACGACCATGATTATAACAACCACGGCCTTGATTATAACAACCACGACTATGATTATATCTCCCACGACCATGCTTATAGCAACCACAACTATGATTACAACATCCACGACTATGATAATAAAAACCACGCCCATGATAATAACAACCACGACTATGATCATAAGAACGAAGACCAGGATTATAACAACCACTAATTATCATTATAACAAACACGACCATCATTATAACAACCACGACCATGATTAAAACAACCTACGTCCATGATTATAACAACCAATTTAATTATAAATATATCACCCAGTCCAGATTATAAACAACTCCTCGACTATCATTATAATGTAACTAATGACTATGATTATTACAATCACAACTATGAATATAACAACGACGACCAGGGTTATAACAACCACGACCATCATTATAACAACCACGACCATCATTATAACAACCACGACCATGATTAAAACAACCACGACCATGATTATAACAACCACGACTATAATTATATCACCCAACCATGATTATAACAACCTCGACTATCATTATAACAACTACGACCATGATTATAACAACCACGACCATGATTATAACAACCACGAATGTGATTATAACAATCACGATCAACATTATAGCAACCACGACTATGATTACAACAACCAGGACCATGATTATGACAACCACGACCATGATTATAACAACCACGATTATGATCATAACAACCACATCCATGATTATAACAACCACGAACATGATTTTAACAAATGGACAATGATTATAACAACCAGGACCATGATTATAACAAACACGACCATGATTGTAACAACCACGACCATGATTTTACAACCCCGAGCATGATTATAACGACCCCGACTATGATTATTACAATCACAACTATGAATATAACAACGACGACCAGGGTTATAACAACCACGACCATCATTATAACAACCACGACCATCATTATAACAACCACGACCATGATTAAAACAACCACGACCATGATTATAACAACCACGACTATAATTATATCACCCAACCATGATTATAACAACCTCGACTATCATTATAACAACTACGACCATGATTATAACAACCACGACCATGATTATAACAACCACGAATGTGATTATAACAATCACGATCAACATTATAGCAACCACGACTATGATTACAACAACCAGGACCATGATTATGACAACCACGACCATGATTATAACAACCACGATTATGATCATAACAACCACATCCATGATTATAACAACCACGAACATGATTTTAACAAATGGACAATGATTATAACAACCAGGACCATGATTATAACAAACACGACCATGATTGTAACAACCACGACCATGATTTTACAACCCCGAGCATGATTATAACGACCCCGACTATGATTATTACAATCACAACTATGAATATAACAACGACGACCAGGGTTATAACAACCACGACCATCATTATAACAACCACGACCATCATTATAACAACCACGACCATGATTAAAACAACCACGACCATGATTATAACAACCACGACTATAATTATATCACCCAACCATGATTATAACAACCTCGACTATCATTATAACAACTACGACCATGATTATAACAACCACTTTTAATTCGCTACAGATTATAACAACCTCGACTATGATTATAACAAACACGACAATAATTATATCACCCAACCATGATTATAACAACCTCGACTATCATTATAACAACCAGGACCATGATTATAACAAACACGACCATGATTGTAACAACCACGACCATGATTATAACAACCCCGAGCATGATTATAACAACCCCGACTATGATTATTACAATCAAAACTATGATTATAACAACGACGACCAGGATTATAACAACCACGACCATCATTATAACAACCACGACCATGATTATGACAACCGCGACCATGATTATAACAACCACGAGTGTGATTATAACAACCAGAACCATGATTATAACAAACACGACCATGATTGTAACAACCACGACCATGATTATATCAACCACGAGCATGATTAAAACAACCACGAGCATGATTATAACAACCACGACCATGATTATAAAAACCACGACCATGATTATAACAACCACGACTATGATTATAACTAGCACCACCATGAATATAACAACCACGACCATGATTATAACAACCACGACTCTGATTATAAATAACTATCTAATTGGTGATTATAACAAATAATGACCAAGGAGATTATAACAACCACGACTTTCATTATATCACCCAACCATGATTATAGCAACCACGACCATGATTATAACAACCAAGACAATGATTATAACAACCACTATTATCATTATAGCAACCACGACTCTGATTACAACAACCACGACTATGATTATAACAACCACGACCATGATTATAACAACCACGAGTATGATTATAACAACCACGACCATGATTATAACAACCACAACCATGAATATAACAACCACGGCCATGAATATAATAACCACGACCAAGATTATAACAACCACGACTATGATTATAACAACGACGACCAGGATTATAACAACCACAACCATCATTATAACAACCACGACCATCATTATAACAACCACGACCATGATTAAAACAACCACGACCATGATCATAACTACCTCGACTATCATTATAACAACTACGACCATGATTATAACAACCACGACCATGATTATAACAACCACGATTGTGATTATAACAATCACGATCAACATTATAGCAACCACGACTATGATTACAACAACCACGACCATGATTATGACAACCACGTCCATGATTATAACAACCACGAACATGATTATAACAAAAAGGACAATGATTATAACAACCAGGACCATGATTATAACAAACGCGACCATGATTGTAACAACCACGACCATGATTATAACAACCCCGAGCATGAATATAAGGACCCCGACTATGATTATTACAATCACAACTATGATTATAAACAACGACGCACCAGGATTATAAATAAACTAATGCACTAAGGGATTATAACAACCACGACCATGATTATAACAACCACGACTATGATTATAACAATCACGATCAACATTATAGCAACCACGACTACGATTATAACAACCACGACCATGATTATGACAACCACGACCATGATTATAACAACCACGAGTATGATCATAACAACCACGACCATGACAATAACAACCACGAACATGATTATAACAAAAAGGACAATGATTATAACAACCAGGACCATGATTACAACAAACACGACCATGATTGTAACAACCACGACCATGATTAAACAACCACGAGCATGATTATAACAACCCCGACTATGATTATAACAATCACGACCATGATTATAACAACCAAGACTATGATTACAACAACCAAGACATCGATTATAACAACCACGACCATAATTATAACAACCATGGCCATGATTATAACAACCACGACTCCGATTATAACAACCACGACCATGATTATAACATCCACGAATATTATTATAACAACCACGACCATGATTATAACAACCACGACTATGATTATAACAACCACGACCACGATTATAACAACCACGACTATGATTATAACAAGCACCACCATGAATATAACAACCAATGCACTAAGGATTATAACAACCACGACTATGATTATAACAACGACGACCAGGATTATAACAACCAATGACCATCATTATTATAACAACCAATAGAATTCATCATTATAAATAACTACGACCATGATTAAAACAACCACGACCATGATTATAACAAACTAATGCATTGTAATTCCTCAGTATCACCCAACCAAGGATTATAACAACCCTACCACATCATTATAACAACCACGACCATGATTATAAATAAACTACGACCATGATTATAACAGAACTACGACTATGATTATAACAATCACGATCAACATTATAGCAACCACGACTATTTTTACAACAACCACGACCATGATTATGACAACCACGACCATGATTATAACAACCACGAGTATGATCATAACATCCACGTCCATGATTATAACAACCACGAACATGATTATAACAAAAAGGACAATGATTATAACAACCAGAACCATGATTATAACAAACACGACAATGATTGTAACAACCACGACCATGATTATAACAACCCCGAGCATGATTATAACAACCCCGACTATGATTATTACAATCACAACTATGATTATAACAACGACGACCAGGATTATAACAACCACGACCATCATTATAACAACCACGACCATCATTATAGCAACCACGACCATGATTAAAACAACCACGACCATGATTATAACAACCACAACAATAATTATATCACCCAACCATGATTATAACAACCTCGACTATCATTATAACAACCACGACCATGATTATAACAACCACGACCATGATTTTAACAACCACGACTATGATTATAACAATCACGATCAACATTATAGCAACCACGACTATGATTATAACAACCACGACCATGATTATGACAACCACGACCATTATTATAAAAACCACGAGTATGATCATAACAACCACGACCATCATTATAACAACCACGAACATGATTATAACAAAAAGGATAATGATTATAACAACGAGGACCATGATTATAACAAACACCACCATGAATATAACAATCACGACTATGATTATAACAACCACGACTATAATTATAACAAGCATGAGCATGATTATAACAACCACGACTAAGATTATAAAAACCACGACCCTGATTATAACAACCACGACCATGAATATAACAACCACGACCATGATTATAACAACCACGACTTTCATTATATCACCCAACCAAGATTATAACAACCACGAGTACAATTATAACAAGCATGACCATGATTATAACAACCAGGACAATGATTATAACAACCACTATTATCATTATAGCAACCACTACTATGATTACAACAACCACGACTATGATTATGACAACCACGACCATGATTATAACAACCACGAGTATGATTATAACAACCACGACCATGATTATAACAACCACGACCATGAATATAACAACCACGGCCATGATTATAACAACCACGACAATGATGATAACAACCACGACCACGATAATAACAACCACGACTATGATTATAACAAGCACCACCATGAATAGAACATCCACGACCATGATCATAACAACCACCACTATGATTATAACAACGACGACCAGGATTATAACAACCACGACCATCATTATAACAACCACAACCATCATTATAACAACGACGACCATGATTAAAACAACCACGACCATGATTATAATAACCACGACTATAATTATATCACCCAACCATAATTATAACAACCTCAACTATCATTATAACAACCACGACCATGATTATAACAACCACGACCATGATTATAACATCCACGACTATGATTATAACAATCACGATCAACATTATGGCAACCACGACTATGATTACAACAACCACGACCATGATTATGACAACTACGACCATGATTATAACAACCACGAGTATGATCATAACAACCACCACCATGATTTTAACAACAACGAACATGATTATAACAAAACGGACAATGATTATAACAACCAGGACCATGATTATAACAAACACGACCATGATTGTAACAACCACGACTATGATTATAACAAGCACCACCATGAATATAACAAACACGACCATGATTATAACAACCACACCTATGATTATAACAACGACGATCAGGATTATAACAACCACTACCATCATTATAACAACAACGAAAATCATTATAACAACCACGACCATGATTAAAATAACCACGACCATGATTATAACAACCACGACTATAATTATATCACCCAACCATGAATATAACAACCTCGACTATCGTTATAACAACCACGACCATGATTATAACAACCACGACCATGATTATAACAACCACGACTATGATTATAACAATCGCGATCAACATTATAGCAACCACGACTATGATTACAACAACCACGACCATGATTATGACAACCACGATCCATGATTATAACAACCACGAGTATGATCATAACAACCACGTCCATGATTATAACAACCGCGAACATGATAATAACAAAAAGAAAAATGATTATAACAACCAGGACCATGATTATAACAAACACGACCATGATTGTAACAACCACGACCATGATTATAACCACCCCGAGCATGATTATAACAACCCCGACTATGATTATTACAATCACAACTATGATTATACCAACGACGACCAGGATTATAACAACCACGACCATCATTATAACAACCACGACCATCATTATAACAACCACGACCATGATTATAACAACTACGACTATAATTATATCACCCAACCATGATTATAACAACCTCGACTATCATTACAACAACCACGACCATGATTATAACAACCACGACCATGATTATAACAACCACGATCAACATTATAGCAACCACGACTATGATTACAACAACCACGACCATGATTACAACAACCACGACCATGATTATGACAACCGCGACCATGATTATAACAACCACGAGTATGATCATAACAACCACGACCATGATTATAACAACCACGAACATGATTATAACAAAAAGGACAATGATTATAGCAACCACGACCATGATTATAATAAACACGACCATGATTGTAACAACCACGAACATGATTATAACAACCACGAGCATGATTATAACAACCACGACAATGATTATAAAAACCACGACCATGATTATAACAACCACGACTATGATTATAACTAGCACCACCATGAATATAACAACCACGACCATGATTATAACAACCATGACTCTGATTATAACAACGACGACCAGGATTATAACAACCACGACCATGATTATAACAACCACGACTTTCATTATATCACCCAACCATGATTATAGCAACCACGACCATGATTATAACAACCAGAAAAATGAATATAACAACCACTATTATCATTATAGCAACCACGACTATAATTACAACAACCACGACTATGATTATGACAACCACGACCATGATTATAACAACCACGAGTATGATTATAACAACCACGACCATGATTATAAAAACCACGACCATGAATATAACAACCACGGCCATGAATATAACAACCACGACCATGATTATAACAACCACGACTATGATTATAACAACGACGACCAGGATTATAACAACCACGACCAACATTATAACAACCACGACCATCATTATAACAACCACGACCATGATTAAACAAACACGACCATGATTATAACAACCACGACTATAAATATATCACCCAATTATGATTATAACAACCTCGACTATCATTATAACAACTACGACCATGATTATAACAACCACGACCATGATTATAATGAATCACGACTGTGATTATAATAACTACGATCAACATTATATAACCACGACTATGATTACAAACAACCACGACCATGATTAAGTGACAAATCCACGACCATGATTATAAATAAACCACAAGTATGATCATAACAACCACGCCCATGATTATAACAACCACGAACATGATTATAACAAAAGACAATGATTATAACAACCAGGACATCTCAAGGATTATAACAAACACGACCATGATTGTAACAACCACGACCATGATTATAACAACCCCGAGCATGATTATAACGACCCGGCTATGATTATTACAATCACAACTATGATTATAACAACGACGACTAGGATTATAACAACCACGACCATCATTATAACAATCACGACCATCATTATAACAACCACGACCATGATTATAACAGCCACGACTATAATTATATCACCCATCCATGATTATAACAACCTCGACTATCATTATAACAACCACGACCATGATTATAACAACCACGACCATGATTATAACAACCACGACTATGATTATAACAATCACGATCAACATTATAGCAACCACGACTATGATTATAACA
Source organism: Homarus americanus (assembly GCF_018991925.1). NCBI lineage: Eukaryota > Metazoa > Arthropoda > Malacostraca > Decapoda > Nephropidae > Homarus > Homarus americanus. The sequence continues at coordinate 23,622 of NW_024713136.1, read as the reverse complement.
ACCACGACGATGATTATGACAACCACGACCATGATTATAACAACCACGGGTATGATCATAACCACCACGACCATGATTATAACAACCACGAACATGATTATAACAAAAAGGACAATGATTATAACAACCAGGACCATGATTATAACAAACACGACCATGATTGTAACAACCACGACCATGATTATAACAACCACGAGCATGATTATAACAACCCCGACTATGACTATAACAATCACGCCCATGATTATAACAACCACGACTATGATTATAACAACCAAGACATCGATTATAACAACCACGACCATAATTATAACAACCATGGCCATGATTATAACAACCACGACTATGATTATAACAACCACGACCACAATTATAACATCCACGAATATGATTATAACAACCACGACCATGATTATAACAACCACGACTATGATTATAACAACCACGACCACGATTATAACAAACACGACTATGATTATAACATGCACCACCATGAATATAACAACCACGACCATGATTATAACAACCACGACTATGATTATAACAACGACGACCAGGATTATAAAACCACGACCATCATTATAACAACCACGACCATGATTATAACAACCACGAGTACGATCATAACAACCACGTCCATGATTATAACAACCACGAACATGATTATAACAAAAAGGACAATGATTATAACAACCAGGACCATGATTATAACAAACACGACCATGATTGTAACAACCACGACCATGATTATAACAACCCCGAGCATGATTATAACGACCCCGACTATGATTATTGCAATCACAACTATGATTAAAAGAACGACAACCATCATTATAACAACCACGACCATCATTATAACAACCACGACCATGATTAAAACAACCACGACCATGATTATAACAACCACGACTATAATTATATTACCCAACCATGATTATAACAACCTCGACTATCATTATAACAACCACGACCATGATTATAACAACCACGACCATGATTATAACAACCACGACTATGATTATAACAATCACGATCAACATTATAGCAACCACGACTATGATTATGACAACCACGACCATGATTATGACAACCACGACCATGATTATAACAACCACGAGTATGATCATAACAACCACGACCATGATTATAACAACCACGAACATGATTATAACAAAAAGGACAATGATTATAACAACCAGGACCATGATTATAACAAACACGACCATGATTTTAACAACCACGACCATGATTATAACAACCACGAGCATGATTATAACAACCCCGACTATGAATATAACAATCACGCCCATGATTATAACAACCACGACTATGATTATAACAACCAAGACATCGATTATAACAACCACGACCATAATTATAACAACCATGGCCATAATTTTATAGCAACCACGACTATGATTATAACAACCTTGACCACAATTATAACATCCACTAATATGATTATAACAACCACGACCATGATTATAACAACCACGACTATGATTATAACAACCAAGACATCGATTATAACAACCACGACCATAATTATAACAACCATGGCCATGATTATATCAACCACGACTCCGATTATAACAACCACGACCATGATCATAACATCCACGAATATGATTATAACAAACACGACCATGATTATAACAACCACGACTATGATTATAACAACCACGACCACGATTATAACAACCACGACTATGATTATAACAAGCACCACCATGAATATAACAACCACGACCATGATTATAACAACCACGACTATGATTATAACAACGACGACCAGGACTATAACAACCACGACCATCATTATAACAACCACAACCATCATTATAACAACTACGACCATGATTAAAACAACCACGACCATGATTATAACAACCACGACTATAATTATATCACCCAACCATGATTATAACAACCTCGACTATCATTATAACCACGACCATGATTATAACAACCACGACCATGATTATAACAACCACGACTATGATTATAACAATCACGATCAACATTATAGCAACCACGACTATGATTACAACAACCACGACCATGATTATGACAACCACGACCATGATTATAACAACCACGAGTATGATCATAACAACCCGTCCATGATTATAAACCACGAACATGATTATAACAAAAAGGACAATGATTATAACAACCAGAACCATGATTATAACAAACACGACCATGATTGTAACAACCACGACCATGATTATAACAACCCCGAGCATGATTATAACAACCCCGACTATGATTATTACAATCACAACTATGATTATAACAACGACGACCAGGATTATAACAACCACGACCATCATTATAACAACCACGACCATCATTATAACAACCACGACCATGATTAAAACAACCACGACCATGATTATAACAACCACAACAATAATTATATCATCCAACCATGATTATAACAACCTCAACTATCATTATAACAACCACGACCATGATTATAACAACCACGACCATGATTTTAACAACCACGACTATGATTATAACAATCACGATCAATATTATAGCAACCACGACTATGATTACAACAACCACGACCATGATTATGACAACCACGACCATTATTATAAAAACCACGAGTATGATCATAACAACCACGACCATCATTATAACAACCACGAACATGATTATAACAAAAAGGATAATGATTATGACAACGAGGACCATGATTATAACAAACACGACCATGAATATAACAATCACGACTATGATTATAACAACCACGACTATAATTATAACAAGCATGAGCATGATTATAAGAACCACGACTATGATTATAAAAACCATGACCCTGATTATAACAACCACGACCATGAATATAACAACCACGACCATGATTATAACAACCACGAATTTCATTATATCACCCAACCAAGATTATAACAACCACGAGTATATTTATAACATGCATGACCATGATTATAACAACCAGGACAATGATTATAACAACCACTATTATCATTATAGCAACCACTACTATGATTACAACAAATACGACTATGATTATGACAACCACGACCATGATTATAATAACCACGAGTATCATTATAACAACCACGACCATGATTATAACAACCACGACCATGAATATAACAACCACGGCCATGATTATAACAACCACGACCATGATTATAACAACCACGACCACGATAATAACAACCACGACTATGATTATAACAAGCACCACCATGAATATAACAACCACGACCATGATCATAACAACCACCACTATGATTATAACAACGACGACCAGGATTATAACAACCACGACCATCATTATAACAACCACAACCATCATTATAACAACAACGACCATGATTAAAACAACCACGACCATGATTATAATAACCACGACTATAAATATATCACCCAACCATGATTATAACAACCTCGACTATCATTATAACAACCACGACCATGATTATAACAACCACGACCATGATTATAACATCTACGACTATGATTATAACAATCACGATCAACATTATGGCAACCACGACTATGATTACAACAACCACGACCATGATTATGACTACCACGACCATGATTATAACAACCACGAGTATGATCATAACAACCACGACCATGATTATAACAACCACGAACATGATTATAACAAAAAGGACAATGATTATAACAACCAGGACTATGATTATAACAAACACGATCATGATTGTAACAACCACGACTATGATTATAACAAGCACCACCACGAATATAACAACCACGACCATGATTATAACAACCACACCTATGATTATAACAACGACGATCAGGATTATAACAACCACGACCATCATTATAACAACAACGACCATCATTATAACAACCACGACCATGATTAAAACAACCACGACCATGATTATAACAACCACGACTATAATTATATCACCCAACAATGATTATAACAACCTCGACTATCATTATAACAACCACGACCATGATTATAACAACCACGACCATGATTATAACAACCACGACTATGATTATAACAATCACGATCAACATTATAGCAACCACGACTATGATTACAACAACCACGACCATGATTATGACAACCACGATCCATGATTATAACAACCACGAGTATGATCATAACAACCTCGTCCATGATTATAACAACCGCGAACATGATTATAACAAAAAGGACAATGATTATAACAACCAGGACCATGATTATAACACACACGACCATGATTGTAACAACCACGACCATGATTATAACAACCCCGAGCATGATTATAACAACCCCGAGCATGATTATAACAACCCCGACTATGATTATTACAATCACAACTATGATTATAACAACGACGACCAGGATTATAACAACCACGACCATCATTATAACAACCACGACCATCATTATAACAACCACGACCATGATTAAAACAACCACGACCATGATTATAACAACTACGACTATAATTATATCACCCAACCATGATTATAACAACCTCGACTATCATTACAACAACCACGACCATGATTATAACAACCACGACCATGATTATAACAATCACGAGCATGATTATAACAACCACGACCATGATTATAAAAACCACGACCATGATTATAACAACCACGAATATGATTATAACTAGCACCACCATGAATATAACAACCACGACCATGATTATAACAACCATGACTCTGATTATAACAACGACGACCAGGTTTATAACAACCACGACTTTCATTATATCACCCAACCATGATTATAGCAACCACGACCATGATTATAACAACCAGAAAAATGAATATAACAACCACTATTATCATTATAGCAACCACGACTATGATTACAACAACCACGACTATGATTATGACAACCACGACCGTGATTATAACAACCACGAGTATGATTATAACAACCACGACCATGATTATAACAACCACGACCATGAATATAACAACCACGGCTATGAATATAACAACCACGACCATGATTATAACAACCACGACTATGATTATAACAACGACGACCAGGATTATAACAACCACGACCATCATTATAACAAAACGACCATCATTATAACAACCACGACCATGATTAAAACAACCACGACCATGATTAACAACCACGACTATAAATATATCACCCAACCATGATTATAACAACCTCGACTATCATTATAACAACTACGACCATGAATATAACAACCACGACCATGATTATAACAATCACGACTGTGATTATAACAATCACGATCAACATTATAGCAACCACGACTATGATTACAACAACCACGACCATGATTATGACAACCACGACCATGATTATAACAACCACGAGTATGATCATAACAACCACGACCATGATTATAACAACCACGAACATGATTTTAACAAAAAGGACAATGATTATAACAACCAGGACCATGATTATAACAAACACGACCATGATTGTAACAACCACGACCATGATTATAACAACCCCGAGCATGATTATAACGACCCCGACTATGATTATTACAATCACAACTATGATTATAACAACGACGACCAGGATTATAACAACCACGACCATCATTATAACAACCACGACCATCATTATAACAACGCCACGACCATGATTATAACAGCAACGACTATAATTATATCACCCAAACCATGATTATAACAACTCGACTATCATTATAACAACCACGACCATGATTATAACAAACACGACCATGATTATAACAACCACGACTATGATTATAACAATCACGATCAACATTATAGCAACACGACTATGATTATAACAACCACGACCATGATTATGACAACCACGACCATGATTATAACAACCACGAGTATGATCATAACAACCACGACCATGATTATAACAACCACGAACATGATTATAACAAAAAGGACAATGATTATAACAACCAGGACCATGATTATAACAAACACGACCATGATTGTAACAACCACGACCATGATTACAACAACAACGAGCATGATTATAACAACCCCGACTATGATTATAACAATCACGCCCATGATTATAACAACCACGACTATGATTATAACAACCAAGACATCGATTATAACAACCACGACCATAATTATAACAACCATGGCCATGATTATAACAACCACGAGTATGATTATAACAACCACGACCACAATTATAACATCCACGAATATGATTATAACAACCACGACCATGATTATAACAACCACGAATATGATTATAACAACCACGACCACGATTATAACAACCACGACTATGATTATAACATGCACCACCATGAATATAATAACCACGACCATGATTATAACAACCACGACTATGATTATAACAACGACGACCAGGATTATAACAACCACGACCATCATTATAACAACCACGACCATCATTATAACAACCACGACCATGATTAAAACAACCACGACCATGATTATAACAACTACGACTTTAATTATATCACCCAACCATGATTATAATAACCTCGACTATCATTACAACAACCACGACCATGATTATAACAACCACGACCATGATTATAACAAAAACGACTATGATTATAACAATCACGATCAACATTATAGCAACCACGACTATGATTACATCAACCACGACCATGATTATGACAACCACGACCATTATTATAACAACCACGAGTATGATCATAACAACCACGACCATCATTATAACAACCACGAACATGATTATAACAGCCACGACTATGATTATAACAACCACGACCATGATTATAACATCCACGAATATGATTATATCAAAAAGGACAATGATTATAGCAACCAGGACCATGATTATAACAAACACGACCATGATTGTAACTACCACGACCATGATTATAACAACCACGACTATGATTAAAACAACCACGACTATGATTATAATAACCACGACCATGCTTATAACAACCACGACCATGATTATACAACCACGATCATGATTATAACATCTACAAACATTATTATAACAACCACGAGCATGATTATAACAAGCATGACCTGATTATAACAAATTCGACTATGATTATAACAAGCATGACCATAAATATAACATCCACGAATATGATTATAACAACCACGACCATGATTATAACAACCACGACTATGATTATAACAACCACGACCACGATTATAACAACCACGACTGTGATTATAACATGCACCACCATGAATATAACAACCACGACCATGATTATAACAACCACGTCTATGATTATAACAACGACGACCAGGATTATAACAACCACGACCATCATTATAACAACCACGACCATCATTATAACAACTACGACCATGATCAAAACAACCACGACCATGATTATAACAACCACGACTATAATTATATCACCCAACCATGATTATAACAACCTCGACTATCATTATAACAAACCAAGACCATGATTATAACAACCACGACCATGATTATAACAACCACGACTATGATTATAACAATCACTATCAACATTATAGCAACCACGACTATGATTACAACAACCACGACCATGATTATGACAACCACGACCATGATTATAACAATCACGAGTATGATCATAACAACCACAACCATGATTATAACAACCACTAACATGATTATAACAAAAAGGACAATGATTATAACAACGAGGACCATGATTATAACAAACACGAGCATGATTGTAACAACCACGACCATGATTATATCAACAACGAGCATGATTATAACAACCCCAACTATGATTATAACAATCACGACCATGATTATAACAACCACGACTATGATTATAACAACCAAGACATCGATTATAACAACCACGACCATAATTATAACAACCATAGCTATGATTATAAAATCCACGAATATGATTATAAGCACCACGACCATGATTATAACAACCACGACTATGATTATAACATGCACCACCATGAATATAACAACCACGACCATGATTATAACAACCACGAAAATGATTATAACAACGACGACCAGGATTATAACAACCACGACCATCATTATAACAACCACGACCATCATTATAACAACTACGACCATGATCAAAACAACCACGACCAAGATTATAACAACCACGACTATAATTATATCACCCAACCATGATTATAACAACCTCGACTCTCATTATAACAAACCAAGACCATGATTATAACAACCACGACCATGATTATAACAACCACGACTATGATTATAACAATCACGATCAACTTTATAGCAACCACGACTATGATTACAACAACCACGACCATGATTATGACAACCACGACCATGATTATAACAACCACGTCCATGATTATAACAACCACGAACATGATTATAACCAAAAGGACAATGATTATAACAACCAGAACCATGATTATAACAACCCCGAGCATGATTATAACAACCCCGACTCTGATTATTACAATCACAACTATGATTATAACAACGACGACCTGGATTATAACAACCACGACCATCATTATAACAACCACGACCATCATTATAATAACCACGACCATGATTAAAACAGCCACGACCATGATTATAACAACCATGACAATAATTATATCACCCAACCATGATTATAACAACCTCGACTATCATTATAACAACCACGACCATGATTATAACAACCACGACCATGATTATAACAACAACGACTATGATTATAACAATCACGATCAACATTATAGCAACCACGACTATGATTACAACAACCACGACCATGATTATGACAACCACGACCATTATTATAACAAACACGAGTATGATCATAACAACCACGACCATCATTATAACAACCACGAACATGATTATAACAAAAAGGACAATGATTATAACAACGAGGACCATGATTATAACAAACACGAGCATGATTGTAACAACCACGACCATGATTATATCAACAACGAGCATGATTATAACAACCCCGACTATGATTATAACAATCACGACCATGATTATAACAACCACGACTATGATCATAACAACCAAGACATCGATTATAACAACCACGACCATAATTATAACAACCACGGCCATGATTATAACAACCACGACTATGATTATAACAACCACGACCATGATTATAACATCCACGAATATGATTATAACTACCACGACCATGATTTTAACAACCACGACTATGATTAAAACAACCACAACTATGATTATAATAACCACGACCATGCTTATAACAACCACGACCATGATTATACAACCACGATCATGATTATAACATCAACAAACATTATTATAACAACCACGAGCATGATTATAACAAGCATGACCTGATTATAACAAATTCGACTATGATTATAACAAGCATGACCATAAATATAACAAGCACGACCATGAATATAACAATCACGACTATGATTATAACAACCACGACTATAATTATAACAAGCATGACCATGATTATAACAACCACGACTACGATTATAAAAACCACGACTTTGATTATAACAACCACGATCATGAATATAACAACCACGACCATGATTATAACAACCACGACTTTCATTATAACACCCAACCATGATTATAACAACCACGAGTAAAATTATAATAAGCATGACCATGATTATAACAACCAGGACAATGATTATAACAACCACTATTATCATTATAGCAACCACGACTATGATTACAACAACCACGACTATGATTATGACAACCACGACCATGATTATAACAACCACGACTATGATTATAACAATCACGATCAACATTATAGGAACCACGACTATGATTACAACAACCACGACCATGATTATGACAACCACGACCATGATTATAACAACCACGTCCATGATTATAACAACCACGAACATGATTATAACAAAAACGACAATGATTATAACAACCAGAACCATGATTATAACAACCACGACCATGATTGTAACAACCACGACCATGATTATAACAACCCCGAGCATGATTATAACAACCCCGACTCTGATTATTACAGTCACAACTATGATTATAACAACGACGACCTAGATTATAACAACCACGACCATCATTATAACAACCACGACCATCATTATAATAACCACGCCCATGATTAAAACAACCACGACCATGATTATAACAACCACGACAATAATTATATCACCCAACCATGATTATAACAACCTCGACTATCATTATAACAACCACGACCATGATTATAACAACCACGACCATGATTATAACAACAACGACTATGATTATAACAATCACGATCAACATTATAGCAACCACGACTATGATTACAACAACCACGACCATGATTATGACAACCACGACCATTATTATAACAACCACGAGTATGATCATAACAACCACGACCATCATTATAACAACCACGAACATGATTATAACAAAAAGGACAATGATTATAACAACGAGGACCATGATTATAACAAACACGACCATGATTGTAACAACCACGACCATGATTTTATCAACAACGAGCATGATTATAGCAACCCCGACTATGATTATAACAATCACGACCATGATTATAACAACCACGACTATGATTATAACAACCAAGACATCGATTATAACAACCACGACCATAATAATAACAACCACGGCCATGATTATAACAACCACGACTATGATCATAACATCCACGAATATGATTATAACATCCACGAATATGATTATAACTACCACGACCATGATTATAACAAACCACTACTATGATTAAAACAACCACTTATTCGGCGATTATAATAACCAATGACCATGCTTATAACAACTAATGCACTATGATTATACAAACTACCATCATGATTATAAACATCCGGCTAAACATGATTATAAGAACCACAACTATGATTATAACAATCACGATCAACATTATAGCAACCACGACTATGATTATAACAACCACGACCATGATTATGACAACCACGACCATGATTATAACAACCACGAGTATGATCATAACAACCACGACCATGATTATAACAACCACGAACATGATTATAACAAAAAGGACAATGATTATAACAACCAGGACCATGATTATAACAAACACGACCATGAATATAATAACCACGACCATGATTATAACATCCACGACTTTCATTATTTCACCCAACCATGATTATAACAACCACGAGTAAAATTATAACAAGCATGACCATGATTATAACAACCAGGACAATGATTATAACAACCACTATTATCATTATAGCAACCACGACTATGATTACAACAACCACGACTATGATTATGACAACCACGACCATGATTATAACAACCACGAGTATGAGTATAACAACCACGACCATGATTATAACAACACGACCATGAATATGACAACCACGGCCATAATTATATCAACCACGACCATGATTATAACAACCACGACCACGATTACAACAACCACAACTAAGATTATAACAAGCACCACCATGAATATAACAACCACGACCATGATTATAACAACCACGACTATGATTATAACAACGACGACCAGGATTATAACAACCACGACCATCATTATAACAACCACGACCATCATTATAACAACGACGACCATAATTAAAACAACCACGACCATGATTATAACACCCACGACTATAATTATATCACCCAACCATGATTATAACAACCTCGACTATCATTATAACAACCATGACCATGATTATAACAACAACGACCATGATTATAACATCCACGACTATGATTATAACAATCACGATCAACATTAAAGCAACCACGACTATGATTACAACAAACACGACCATGATTATGACAACCACGACCTTGATTATAACAACCACGAGTATGATCATAACAACCACGACCATGATTATAACAACCACGAACATGATTATAACAAAAAGGACAATGAATATAACAACCAGGACCATGATTATAACAAACACGAATATGATTATATCAAAAAGGACAATGATTATAGCAACCAGGACCATGATTATAACAAACACGACCATGATTGTAACTACCACGACCATGATTATAACAACCACGGCTATGATTAAAACAACCACGACTATGATTATAATAACCACGACCATGCTTATAACAACCACGACCATGATTATACAACCACGATCATGAAGCAAGGCTACAAGGCCACAAAAACATTATTATAACAACCATTTATATGATTATAACAAAGATGACCTGATTATAACAATAAATTCGACTATGATTATAACAAGCATGACCATAAATATAACATCCAATAAAGATTATAACAACCACGACCATGATTATAACAACCAGGACCATGATTATAACAACCACGACCACGATTATAACAAACACGACAATGATTATATCAACCATGACCATGATTATAACAACCACGACCATGATTATAACAACCACGACCATGATTATAACAAACACGTCTATGATTATAACAACCACGACCATGAATATAACAACCACGACCATCAATATTATAAACAAACTACCTACCATCATTATAACAACTACGCCCGATCAAAACAACTACCTAATTATGATTATAACAACCACTTCCACTATAATTATATCACCCAAATCCATGATTATAACAACAACTCCTTTGACTATCATTATAAATAAACCAAGACCATGATTATACTGAACCACGACCATGATTATAACAACCAATGACTATGATTATAACAATCACGCATCAACATTATATAACTACTAATTATGATTACAAATGAACTTCACTTAATTATGATTATGACAACCACGACCATGATTATAACAACCACGAGTATGATCATAACAACCACAACCATGATTATAACAACCAACATGATTATAAATAAAAGGACAATGATTATAAATAACGGTGACCATGATTATATCAAACACGAGCATGATTGTAACAACCACTTAATTATGATTATATATCAACAAATCTAGCATGATTATAAATAACCCCAACTATATTGCACAATCACGACCATGATTATAACAACCACGACTATGATTATAACAACCAAGACATCGATTATAACAACCACGACCATAATTATAACAACAATAGCCATGATTATAAAATCCACGAATATGATTATAACAACCACGACCATGATTATAACAACCACGACTATGATTATAACATGCACCACCATGAATATAACAACCACGACCATGATTATAACAACCACGAAAATGATTATAACAACGACGACCAGGATTATAACAACCACGACCATCATTATAACAACCACGACCATCATTATAACAACTACGACCATGATCAAAACAACCACGACCAAGATTATAACAACCACGACTATAATTATATCACCCAACCATGATTATAACAACCTCGACTCTCATTATAGCAAACCAAGACCATGATTATAACAACCACGACCATGATTATAACAACCACGACTATGATTATAACAATCACGATCAACATTATAGCAACCACGACTATGATTACAACAACCACGACCATGATTATGACAACCACGACCATGATTATAACAACCACGTCCATGATTATAACAACCACGAACATGATTATAACCAAAAGGACAATGATTATAACAACCAGAACCATGATTATAACAAACACGACCATGATTGTAACAACCACGACCATGATTATAACAACCCCGAGCATGATTATAACAACCCCGACTCTGATTATTACAATCACAACTATGATTATAACAACGACGACCTGGATTATAACAACCACGACCATCATTATAACAACCACGACCATCATTATAATAACCACGACCATGATTAAAACAGCCACGACCATGATTATAACAACCATGACAATAATTATATCACCCAACCATGATTATAACAACCTCGACTATCATTATAACAACCACGACCATGATTATAACAACCACGACCATGATTATAACAACAACGACTATGATTATAACAATCACGATCAACATTATAGCAACCACGACTATGATTACAACAACCACGACCATGATTATGACAACCACGACCATTATTATAACAAACACGAGTATGATCATAACAACCACGACCATCATTATAACAACCACGAACATGATTATAACAAAAAGGACAATGATTATAACAACGAGGACCATGATTATAACAAACACGAGCATGATTGTAACAACCACGACCATGATTATATCAACAACGAGCATGATTATAACAACCCCGACTATGATTATAACAATCACGACCATGATTATAACAACCACGACTATGATTATAACAACCAAGACATCGATTATAACAACCACGACCATAATTATAACAACCACGGCCATGATTATAACAACCACGACTATGATTATAACAACCACGACCATGATTATAACATACACGAATATGATGATAACTACCACTTAATTAAGATTTTAACAACCACGACTATGATTAAAACAACCACAACTATGATTATAATAACCACGACCATGCTTATAACAACCACGACCATGATTATACAACCACGATCATGATTATAACATCCACAAACATTATTATAACAACCACGAGCATGATTATAACAAGCATGACCTGATTATAACAAATTCGACTATGATTATAACAAGCATGACCATAAATATAACAAGCACAACCATGAATATAACAATCACGACTATGATTATAACAACCACGACTATAATTATAACAAGCATGACCATGATTATAACAACCACGACTACGATTATAAAAACCACGACTTTGATTATAACAACCACGACCATGAATATAACAAACGACGACCATGATTATAACAACCACGACTTTCATTATATCCCAACCATGATTATAACAACCACGAGTAAAATTATAATAAGCATGACCATGATTATAACAAACCAGACAATGATTATAACAACCACTATATTATCATTATAGCAACCACGACTATGATTACAAATAACCACTAATTATGATTATGATTAAATCATCGACCGGCGATTATAACAACCACGACTATGATTATAACAATCACGATCAACATTATAGCAACCACGACTATGATTACAACAACCACGACCATTATTATGACAACCACGACCATCATTATAACAACCACGAGTATGATCATAACAACCACGTCCATGATTATAACAACCACGAACATGATTATAACAAAAAGGACAATGATTATAACAACCAGAACCATGATTATAACAAACACGACCATGATTGCAACAACCACGACCATGATTATAACAACCCCGAGCATGATTAAAACAAACCCGACTATGATTATTACAATCACAACTATGATTATAACAACGGCGACCAGGATTAGAACAACCACGACCATCATTATAACAACCACGACCATCATTATAACAACCACGACCATGATTAAAACAACCACGACCATCATTATAACAACCACGACAATAATTATATCACCCAACCATGATTATAACAACCTCGACTATCATTATAACAACCACGACCATGATTATAACATCCACGACCATGATTATAACAACCACGACTATGATTATAACAATCACGATCAACATTATAGCAACCACGACTATGATTACAACAACCACGACAATGATTATGACAACCACGACCATTATTATAACAACCACGAGTATGATCATAACAACCACGACCATCATTATAACAACCACGAACATGATTATAACAAAAAGGACAATGATTATAACAACGAGGACCATGATTATAACAAACACGAGCATGATTGTAACAACCACGACCATGATTATATCAACAACGAGCATGATTATAACAACCCCGACTATGATTATAACAATCACGACCATGATTATAACAACCACGACTATGATCATAACAACCAAGACATCGATTATAACAACCACGACCATAATTATAACAACCACGGCCATGATTATAACAACCACGACTATGATTATAACAACCACGACCATGATTATAACATCCACGAATATGATTATAACTACCACGACCATGATTTTAACAACCACGACTATGATTAAAACAACCACAACTATGATTATAATAACCACGACCATGCTTATAACAACCACGACCATGATTATACAACCACGATCATGATTATAACATCAACAAACATTATTATAACAACCACGAGCATGATTATAACAAGCATGACCTGATTATAACAAATTCGACTATGATTATAACAAGCATGACCATAAATATAACAAGCACGACCATGAATATAACAATCACGACTATGATTATAACAACCACGACTATAATTATAACAAGCATGACCATGATTATAACAACCACGACTACGATTATAAAAACCACGACTTTGATTATAACAACCACGACCATGAATATAACAACCACGACCATGATTATAACAACCACGACTTTCATTATATCAACCAACCATGATTATAACAACCACGAGTAAAATTATAACAAGCATGACCATGATTATAACAACCAGGACAATGATTATACCAACCACTATTATCATTATAGCAACCACGACTATGATTACAACAACCACGACTATGATTATGACAACCACGACCATGATTATAACAACCACGAGTATGAGTATAACAACCACGACCATGATTATAACAACACGACCATGAATATGACACCCACGGCCATGATTATAACAACCACGACCATGATTATAACAACCATGACCACGATTATAACAACCACGACTATGATTATAACAAGCACCACCATGATTATAACAACCACGACCATGATTATAACAACCACGACTATGATTATAACAACGACGACCAGGATTATAACAACCACGACCAACATTATAACAACCACGACCATCATTATAACAACCAAGACCATGATTAAACAAACACGACCATGATTATAACAACCACGACTATAAATATATCACCCAATTATGATTATAACAACCTCGACTATCATTATAACAACTACGACCATGATTATAACAACCACGACCATGATTATAACAATCACGACTGTGATTATAACAATCACGATCAACATTATAGCAACCACGTCTATGATTACAACAACCACGACCATGATTATGACAACCACGACCATGATTATAACAACCACAAGTATGATCATAACAACCACGTCCATGATTATAACAACCACGAACATAATTATAACAAAAAGGACAATGATTATAACAACCAGGACCATGATTATAACAAACACGACCATGATTGTAACAACCACGACCATGATTATAACAACCCCGAGCATGATTATAACGACCCGGCTATGATTATTACAATCACAACTATGATTATAACAACGACGACTAGGATTATAACAACCACGACCATCATTATAACAACCACGACCATCATTATAACAACCACGACCATGATTATTACAGCCACGACTATAATTATATCACCCAACCATGATTATAACAACCTCGACTATCATTATAACAACCACGACCATGATTATAACAACCACGACCATGATTATAACATCTACGACTATGATTATAACAATCACGATCAACATTATGGCAACCACGAGTATGATTACAACAACCACGACCATGATTATGACTACCACGACCATGATTATAACAACCACGAGTATGATCATAACAACCACGACCATGATTATAACAACCACGAACATGATTATAACAAAAAGGACAATGATTATAACAACCAGGACCATGATTATAACAAACACGACCATGATTGTAACAACCACGACCATGATTACAACAACAACGAGCATGATTATAACAACCCCGACTATGATTATAACAATCACGCCCATGATTATAACAACCACGACTATGATTATAACAACCAAGACATCGATTATAACAACCACGACCATAATTATAACAACCATGGCCATGATTATAACAACCACGAGTATGATTATAACAACCACGACCACAATTATAACATCCACGAATATGATTATAACAACCACGACCATGATTATAACAACCACGAATATGATTATAACAACCACGACCACGATTATAACAACCACGACTATGATTATAACATGCACCACCATGAATATAATAACCACGACCATGATTATAACAACCACGACTATGATTATAACAACGACGACCAGGATTATAACAACCACGACCATCATTATAACAACCACGACCATCATTATAACAACCACGACCATGATTAAAACAACCACGACCATGATTATAACAACTACGACTTTAATTATATCACCCAACCATGATTATAATAACCTCGACTATCATTACAACAACCACGACCATGATTATAACAACCACGACCATGATTATAACAAAAACGACTATGATTATAACAATCACGATCAACATTATAGCAACCACGACTATGATTACAACAACCACGACCATGATTATGACAACCACGACCATTATTATAACAACCACGAGTATGATCATAACAACCACGACCATCATTATAACAACCACGAACATGATTATAACAGCCACGACTATGATTATAACAACCACGACCATGATTATAACATCCACGAATATGATTATATCAAAAAGGACAATGATTATAGCAACCAGGACCATGATTATAACAAACACGACCATGATTGTAACTACCACGACCATGATTATAACAACCACGACTATGATTAAAACAACCACGACTATGATTATAATAGCCACGACCATGCTTATAACAACCACGACCATGATTATACAACCACGATCATGATTATAACATCTACAAACATTATTATAACAACCACGAGCATGATTATAACAAGCATGACCTGATTATAACAAATTCGACTATGATTATAACAAGCATGACCATAAATATAACATCCACGAATATGATTATAACAACCACAACCATGATTATAACAACCACGACTATGATTATAACAACCACGACCACGATTATAACAACCACGACTATGATTATAACATGCACCACCATGAATATAACAACCACGACCATGATTATAACAACCACGTCTATGATTATAACAACGACGACCAGGATTATAACAACCACGACCATCATTATAACAACCACGACCATCATTATAACAACTACGTCCATGATCAAAACAACCACGACCATGATTATAACAACCACGACTATAATTATATCACCCAACCATGATTATAACAACCTCGACTATCATTATAACAAACCAAGACCATGATTATAACAACCACGACCATGATTATAACAACCACGACTATGATTATAACAATCACGATCAACATTATAGCAACCACGACTATGATTACAACAAAAACGACCATGATTATGACAACCACGACCATGATTATAACAACCACGAGTATGATCATAACAACCACAACCATGATTATAACAACCACTAACATGATTATAACAAAAAGGACAATGATTATAACAACGAGGACCATGATTATAACAAACACGAGCATGATTGTAACAACCACGACCATGATTATATCAACAACGAGCATGATTATAACAACCCCAACTATGATTATAACAATCACGACCATGATTATAACAACCACGACTATGATTATAACAACCAAGACATCGATTATAACAACCACGACCATAATTATAACAACAATAGCCATGATTATAAAATCCACGAATATGATTATAACAACCACGACCATGATTATAACAACCACGACTATGATTATAACATGCACCACCATGAATATAACAACCACGACCATGATTATAACAACCACGAAAATGATTATAACAACGACGACCAGGATTATAACAACCACGACCATCATTATAACAACCACGACCATCATTATAACAACTACGACCATGATCAAAACAACCACGACCAAGATTATAACAACCACGACTATAATTATATCACCCAACCATGATTATAACAACCTCGACTCTCATTATAGCAAACCAAGACCATGATTATAACAACCACGACCATGATTATAACAACCACGACTATGATTATAACAATCACGATCAACATTATAGCAACCACGACTATGATTACAACAACCACGACCATGATTATGACAACCACGACCATGATTATAACAACCACGTCCATGATTATAACAACCACGAACATGATTATAACCAAAAGGACAATGATTATAACAACCAGAACCATGATTATAACAAACACGACCATGATTGTAACAACCACGACCATGATTATAACAACCCCGAGCATGATTATAACAACCCCGACTCTGATTATTACAATCACAACTATGATTATAACAACGACGACCTGGATTATAACAACCACGACCATCATTATAACAACCACGACCATCATTATAATAACCACGACCATGATTAAAACAGCCACGACCATGATTATAACAACCATGACAATAATTATATCACCCAACCATGATTATAACAACCTCGACTATCATTATAACAACCACGACCATGATTATAACAACCACGACCATGATTATAACAACAACGACTATGATTATAACAATCACGATCAACATTATAGCAACCACGACTATGATTACAACAACCACGACCATGATTATGACAACCACGACCATTATTATAACAAACACGAGTATGATCATAACAACCACGACCATCATTATAACAACCACGAACATGATTATAACAAAAAGGACAATGATTATAACAACGAGGACCATGATTATAACAAACACGAGCATGATTGTAACAACCACGACCATGATTATATCAACAACGAGCATGATTATAACAACCCCGACTATGATTATAACAATCACGACCATGATTATAACAACCACGACTATGATCATAACAACCAAGACATCGATTATAACAACCACGACCATAATTATAACAACCACGGCCATGATTATAACAACCACGACTATGATTATAACAACCACGACCATGATTATAACATCCACGAATATGATTATAACTACCACGACCATGATTTTAACAACCACGACTATGATTAAAACAACCACAACTATGATTATAATAACCACGACCATGCTTATAACAACCACGACCATGATTATACAACCACGATCATGATTATAACATCAACAAACATTATTATAACAACCACGAGCATGATTATAACAAGCATGACCTGATTATAACAAATTCGACTATGATTATAACAAGCATGACCATAAATATAACAAGCACGACCATGAATATAACAATCACGACTATGATTATAACAACCACGACTATAATTATAACAAGCATGACCATGATTATAACAACCACGACTACGATTATAAAAACCACGACTTTGATTATAACAACCACGATCATGAATATAACAACCACGACCATGATTATAACAACCACGACTTTCATTATAACACCCAACCATGATTATAACAACCACGAGTAAAATTATAATAAGCATGACCATGATTATAACAACCAGGACAATGATTATAACAACCACTATTATCATTATAGCAACCACGACTTTGATTACAACAACCACGACTATGATTATGACAACCACGACCATGATTATAACAACCACGACTATGATTATAACAATCACGATCAACATTATAGGAACCACGACTATGATTACAACAACCACGACCATGATTATGACAACCACGACCATGATTATAACAACCACGTCCATGATTATAACAACCACGAACATGATTATAACAAAAACGACAATGATTATAACAACCAGAACCATGATTATAACAACCACGACCATGATTGTAACAACCACGACCATGATTATAACAACCCCGAGCATGATTATAACAACCCCGACTCTGATTATTACAGTCACAACTATGATTATAACAACGACGACCTAGATTATAACAACCACGACCATCATTATAACAACCACGACCATCATTATAATAACCACGCCCATGATTAAAACAACCACGACCATGATTATAACAACCACGACAATAATTATATCACCCAACCATGATTATAACAACCTCGACTATCATTATAACAACCACGACCATGATTATAACAACCACGACCATGATTATAACAACAACGACTATGATTATAACAATCACGATCAACATTATAGCAACCACGACTATGATTACAACAACCACGACCATGATTATGACAACCACGACCATTATTATAACAACCACGAGTATGATCATAACAACCACGACCATCATTATAACAACCACGAACATGATTATAACAAAAAGGACAATGATTATAACAACGAGGACCATGATTATAACAAACACGACCATGATTGTAACAACCACGACCATGATTTTATCAACAACGAGCATGATTATAGCAACCCCGACTATGATTATAACAATCACGACCATGATTATAACAACCACGACTATGATTATAACAACCAAGACATCGATTATAACAACCACGACCATAATAATAACAACCACGGCCATGATTATAACAACCACGACTATGATCATAACATCCACGAATATGATTATAACATCCACGAATATGATTATAACTACCACGACCATGATTATAACAACCACTACTATGATTAAAACAACCACGACTATGATTATAATAACCACGACCATGCTTATAACAACCACGACCATGATTATACAACCACGATCATGATTATAACATCCACAAACATTATTATAACAACCACGAGCATGATTATAACAAGCATGACCTGATTATAACAAATTCGACTATGATTATAACAAGCATGACCATAAATATAACAAGCACGACCATGAATATAACAATCACGACTATGATTATAACAACCACGACTATAATTATAACAAGCATGACCATGATTATAACAACCACGACTATGATTATAAAAACCACGACTTTGATTATAACAACCACGACCATGAATATAACAACCACGACCATGATTATAACAACCACGACTTTCATTATATCACCCAACCATGATTATAACAACCACGAGTATAATTATAACAAGCATGACCATGATTATAACAACCAGGACAATGATTATAACAACCACTATTATCATTATAGCAACCACGACTCTGATTACAACAACCACGACTATGATTATGACAACCACGACCATGATTATAACAACCACGACCATGATTATAACAACCACGACCACGATTATAACAACGACGACTATGATTATAACAAGCACCACCATGAATATAAGAACCACGACCATGATTATAACAACCACGACTATGATTATAACAACGACGACCAGGATTATAACAACCACGACCATCATTATAACAACCACGACCATCATTATAACAACGACGACCATAATTAAAACGACCACGACCATGATTATAACAACCACGACTATAATTATATCACCCAACCATGATTATAACAACCTCGACTATCATTATAACAACCACGACCATGATTATAACAACCACGACCATGATTATAACATCCACGAATATGATTATAACAATCACGATCAACATTATAGCAACCACGACTATGATTACAACAAACACGACCATGATTATGACAACCACGACCTTGATTATAACAACCACGAGAATGATCATAACAACCACGACCATGATTATAACAACCACGACTATGTTTATAACAATCACGACCATGATTATAACAACCACGACTATGATTATAACAACCAGATGACGATTATAACAACCACGACTATGATTATAACAAGCACCACCATGAATATAACAACCACGACCATGATTATAACAACCACGACTATGAATATAACAACGACGACCAGGATTATAACAACCACGA
>NW_024713135.1:0-8174 GCF_018991925.1 Homarus americanus | reverse complement strand
CTCCCTTCCATCTCCCCCATTCATTTCTCCCCCTTCATCTTCCTTTCCCCTTTATTTTACCCCTCCATCTTCCCTCCTTTTACCTTCCTCCTTCGGTGGTCTTCTTTCTTTTCCACCAATCTCCTTACCTTCCACTGCTGTCTTAGTCCATTACTGTTTTAAGAAATTTAGTTTTTTCAAGGATTTCGATATTTCATTCATTTACAATTCTTTTTTGTTTTAATTTCATTTTATCACTCCTGATTCAAGTGATTCAAGAGATGCAAATAATTTGAAATATCCAGCCCTTATAATGTCTTTAGTGCCTCTTAAACTTGGGTAAATATTATTCCATTAAGTTTATAAACAAATACACGACTCAGACACGTTGGTATTATAATCACAAAGCAAAGATATCAAGAAGTTGTGACGCTTCATCTGTACAACCAGTTGAGAATAAACTTTCCTTCTCTAAAAGTTACAAGAAATGAGGGAGAGTTTCTCGCCAGGGGGCGCAGCGCTGTGAGAGAAGAATTAAATAAGCCTGATTAGCTAAGAAGACGACCAGGGGTAAGAAATGGTCCGTCTTGAGGATGTGGTTCAGGAGGTGAGGTGAAGATATAAACATCGAAGACGTCATAAAACACAGAGATGATACTATTTCTAACCTTCCCAAGTCTCTGGTGGGTGGCAGGTGATCACCAACATGAAATACACCAACATGAAATGCGCCAAAATGAAATAGAAGATGCCAAGTGAGGTTGATTATGACTCAGACAGTAACCATAGCAGGACCTAAAAACAGCCAAGACTGTTCTAAAATGAGAACTTAAATTATAATTTCTGCCCAAGAGTGCGAGTGAGTGAACTTTAATTTCCATTATAGTACAGTATAAAACTTTAATGAGTTTATCTTCAACGTGATCTTAAATTTTGGTGGGTGAATTTTTTCATTGGATAATTAAGTCTTTGAGAATAACATTTTAAGGCGGCCATTTAGTGTCATCATGCTGTAAGATGTAGATACGCTCCAAAAAGTATGTTTACGATTTTGTGTTAGACGATATGACACAACAGACGAAGGATTTTGACGACCCTACTGAGACAACAGGAGTCACAGTGTTCATTTTGAAATTCATCGGTCTCCTCCATAAAGGCACTTTAGGAGTGTTTGTTTACAACTCCTAGTGGTTAATGTGATGCAGCAGTGTACAGCTCATAGTCCATAAGGTGTTTCTTAGGCCAGACCCTTGAGAGTACAGCGGTTGGTTACACTATTCACCTGCCTTACACTCTCCCTGATGCTTTTGTTAGATGTTGAAACAGGAACTGTGGATCAACCTGTACAGCTTCTCCTTTTACTTTCACACAAACAATAGATTTAACATGTTGCCTAAGTACTTTGATGAAACAATAAGCACAAATGTGTTATAGTCATGATCCGCCTTATGTGATTATATTGCCAGTTGATGTGGGCCCGACCTTGTTTTGACACACTGACTGGCCTCGTGTTATTTATTCTCACTTAACATACTTTTTTCGTACCTGAACTCCTCGACCGAACGCTCTTAAAGTTTGTAGAGAAGTTGAAACAGGTCTTATTGATATTCGTGTAGGCAGATTGATAGAGGTCCCAGCAATAAGAGAGTACAGCCGGGTCCTGCTGGAGACACTGAACACATTTCAGTTATTACATCTGGAAATACACGATCACTCACCAAAGAAAACGAAGACAATTTTACCAACTAATATGGTCGAGGTTCTGTAGATATGGGCCACAGCTCAGGTACGGTCGCTATCTGATCTTCTCGACCAGTGTAACAAGAAAGATCTTTACAAACACTATAATATGTAGTCAACGTGCAGTGACTCAGTAATAACTTATTGCTCCTTTGATTCAAGTGTTCGACAACAAACCGAATATGTTCCCTCTGTTCCTTTGACTATCTTGTGTGTACGATCTTGTGGACTGGGGCGTGATCACGATCAATGGTTGTCCCACTCACTCACTCACTAGGTTTCCTGCCATCTCTTACCCATGAAATTAGATTAAATCTGCCCTGTCGTATCCTCTTTACCTATCCTATCCCCCCTTGTCTCTATTAACCTTAATATATCATCACTCTCTCTCCCCTACTCTCCTTCCTGCTTCCTCTACCACTATCTCCACCTCCTCTTTCCTTCCCCTTCCACAATTATTATATCCTCATATCTATGTCTGTCATTCTCTTTATCTGTTCCTACTTCCTTCACTATATCTCTCTATCCCCTCAGCCTAAATCACAATGGCTACAAGAACGAGAGCTTGTGTTGGTAAAAGAGGAATTTTTGAACACCATGACAAATGTATATTTTTTGATGACTTAGGGAGAACGTGTGGCGTGATTAGTGTAGAAGAGGAGATTGTCACACCCTTCTACCCAGTTTTGTTAGTCTCTTATGCCCCACCCTGCCAGTCCTCATACCCTACCCTTCTAGTTCCTCATACCCTACCCTGTTAGTCCCTCATACCCTACCCTGTTAATCCCTCATACCCTACCATTCCAGTCCCTCATATTCCACCCTACCAGATCCTCATACCTCACCCTTCCAGCCTGTCTTTGTGTCCCAACCAAATTAAGTTCTGTAAAAATCTACCTGGTGTCTTTCGCCTTCCCTTACCATCATCTCCCAATTGGTTGTCTTGTAAATAGTAGATCGATGCCCTAAAGTCTCTGGTAGTTTCAATAAGTCTGGAGCCCAACTCATTAAGGAACTTCAGGGTGCTGTCATGCTGGGGAGGGAGGGAGAGGGAGCTGCATTATGCTGTCATGTTGGGGAGGGAGGGAGAGGGAGCTGCATAATGTTGTCATGCTGGGGAGAGAGGGAGAGGGAGCTGCATAATGTTGTCATGCTGGGGAGAGAGGGAGGAGCTACATTACTGTCCTGCTCCAAGGAGGGAGGGAGGGAGAGAGCTGCATTATGCTTGTCATGCTGGGAAGGGAGGGAGGGAGAGGGAGCTGCATTATGCTGTCATACTGGGAGAGGAGGAGAGCTGCATTATGCTGTCATGCAGGGGAGGGAGGGAGAGGGAGCTGCATGATGCTGTCATGCTGGGGAGGGAGGGAGAGGGAGCTGCATAATGTTGTCATGCTGGGGAGGGAGGGAGAGGGAGCTGCATTATACTGTCATGCTGAGGAGGGAGGGAGGGAGAGGGAGCTGCATTATACTGTCATGCTGGGGAGGGAGGGAGGGAGAAGGACTGCATTATGCTGTCATGCTGAGGGAGGGGAGGGGAGGAGAGGGAGCTGCATTATGCTGTCACTTGCTGGGGGAGAGAGGGAGGGGCTGCATTATGCTGTCATGCTGGGAGGAGGGAGAGAACTGCATTGCTGTCATGCAGGGAGGGAGGAGGGAGTTGCATAATATTGTCATGCTGGGGAGGAGGGAGAGGGAGCTGCGTGCTCTGTCATGCTGAGGGAGAGAGGAGAGGAGCTGCATTATGATATCATGCTGGGAAGGGAAGGAGAGGAAGCTGCATTATGCTGTCATGCTCGGGAAGGAGGGAGAGGGAACTGCATTATGCTGTCAAGCTGGGGATGGAGGGAGAGGGAGCTGCATTATGCTGTCATGCTGGGGAGAGAGGGAAAGGGAGCTGCATTATGCTGTCATGCTGGGGAGGGATGGAGAGGGAGCTGCATTATGCTGTCATGCTGGGGAGGGAGGAAGAGGGAGCTGCATTATGCTGTCATGAGGAGGAGGAGAGAGGGGCTGCATTGCTGTCATGCTGGAAGGAGGGAGAGGGAGCTGCATTATGCTGTCATGCTGGGAAGGGAGGGAGAGGGAGCTGCATTATGCTGTCATTCTGGGGAGGGAGGGAGAGGGAGCTGCATTATGTTGACATGCTGGGGAGGGAGGGAGAAGGAGCTGCATAATGTTGTCATGCTGGGTAGGGAGTGAGAGGGAGCTGCATTATCCTGTCATGCTGGGGAGGGAGGTAGAGGGAGCTGCATTATGCTGTCATGTCGGGGAGGGAGGGAGAGGAGCTGCATTGAGCCATGCTGGGGGAGGAGTGGGAGAGGGCGCTGCATTATGCTGTCATGTTGGGAAGGAGGGGAGAGGGAGCTGCATTATGCTGTGTCAGCAAGCCTGGGAAGGAGGGAGGGAACTGCATTATGCTGCTGGCTAGGGATGGAGGGAGAGGAGCTGCATTATGCTGTCAGCGCTGGGGAGAGAGGGAGAGGGAGCTACTATGCTGTCATGCTGGGGAGGATGGAGAGGGAGCTGCATTATGCTGTCATGCTGTGGGAGGAGGAGAGGGAGCTGCATTGTTGCCGCGGTTGGGGGAGGAGGGAGGGAGAGGGAAATGTATTTAGCACTGTATGCTGTATGGGAGGAGGAGCTGCATTATGCTGTCATGCTGGGGAGGGAGGGAGAGGGAGCTGCATTATGCTGTTATGCTGGGGAGGGATGGAGAGGGAGCTGCATAATGTTGTCATGCTGGGTAGGGAGTGAGAGGGAGCTGCATTATCCTCTCATGCTGGGGAGAGAGGGAGAGGGAGTTGCATTATGTTGTCATGCTGGGGAGGGAGGTAGAGGGAGCTGCATTATGCTGTCATGTCGGGGAGGGAGGGAGAGGAGGTCGCATTTTGCTGCATGCTGCAATAATATGATGCAGCATAACTCCAGCAGTCTCACTACAGCTTTGTATGTTTACTGTATGTTTACAGTCGAATGAAAACCTGAGAGACTACTCAATATAAATCCTTTCATTATCATTGTCACGGACACGGACACAAGAATTCAATGGATCTAAGTAACGAAAATAAGGAATAATTTAAGTTGTGTCAAAGACTTTCATATGATTATTGTTTATAACTGAAGGTCTTGGAACTATTTTATCACAACAAAGAAATATAATGCAGTAAAACATGGACAGTGACGAAGTAAAATAAAGAACAAACACAAACTGTGACATAGAGAACATCCAAGATACAGGAAGACAAACAATAGTAAAATGACAAGGACAGTCATGAGGACACTGAAGGTGAAACTAACAAAAGATACCTGGAGGAGTTGTTATAAATATTGATTTATGTTTTAACTTTTTGTACTTTTTTGAAGATTTTGTTTTCTCCATAATACAAAAATATCGGTTAATATTCGTTTTTATTCCAATAGGTATTTGGCATTTTTTACCATTATCACTAGGATTATTTTCAGGTTAGGTCAGGTGAGGTCAGGTAAGGTAGGTTAAAGAATACCAAAATAAAAAAAAAAAATATCTACCAATTGGGGAAATTGGGATGAAAATTTTTTTTTACCCAATTTTCTCCAAGAGGTGTAAGATGATCTTGCAGCTTCATACAAATTCACTAAACAACAATAATAATCCAAGAGTTAGTAAGGCATCACCTGGTCATGTTAAGCCCACCTGGTGAAGATAAACATGTTGGTAATGTTTTTATCGTGACTGAACCACCTCACACGGCAGCCCTGAGGCTTTAGGCCACTGACTTAAGTGCTTACATTATACAAAATAACGCTCTGTAATGGCCGATGATGCTGTTTTGGTTGTCTAATTGTAGTTTCCAACACGGTAATTACAGCAGGTATCTTTTTATTATCCTGCCATTAATATAATTAAGTGAATTTATAGACTTACGTAACATCATGAAAGTATAAACCGATGAATTAAAATTAAATAATTATCTTATAAAACAACTAATCGATTTAATTTTCCTTTGAGAGTTAAAGGGATAAAATACACACTAACTGGAGTCTAACTAACCTGGTGTGACTCCTCTCCGCCCCACCCAACACATAATCATCCACTCCAGGTAACCTTACACCGCCTAATGGAGCCAAACCTAATAGAATCACACCGAACTTATCCAAATAAACTTTTCAGTGGGTAACCTTGACTCTACCACACCTTGGCTTTAGACGCTAGTATAAGTCTGGCTGGAGGGACCGTAGTCATTATAAGGGAAGCTTTTTAATAATAGCCATTACCTGCCTCCTGTTAACACTAATGAAATGTTCCTAAAATTAAACAAACTACAATTAAATCCAAATCCTTTTGAATATTTACATAATTTACTGGAGTGTTTCATTATGTTAGTGTGGGGGGCGTTTGTTGTGGCCGGGACTCCTCTTCAGATAATATAAATACAGATAATGTTGTTTTAATAAGTAATCTCTTAATGAAAATGTAGAGAAAATTGGTCAACAAATCTTAACAGTTATCCTGATTTCTTAAAGAACAATAGAGGAATAAGAAGAGGAGGAGGAGGAGGGAAAGAAAAGAAAGCATAAAGAAAACAATATAACAAAGATGAACAACAGAGAAAAAAATGAAGAGTAAGATGAAAGAAACTTAGACTGATCAAAAAGACGTATAACAATCTGATTAAAACTAATCACTATATTAGATCAGATCAGATCAGATCAAGGTTAGGTTAGTTTTGGTTAGATAAGGTCAGGTTAGGCTAGGCTAGGCTAGGCTAGGCTAGGCTAGACTTGTTTTACACAAGGTTAGGTTAGGTTAGGTTAGGTCAGGTTAGACTAGTCTAGCCTAAGCCAAGGTGGGTGGAGCTTTGCTGACGTCAGCAGGCAGACTTCCTCGCCTACCTCTCACCTCTTATAAACAGAACATTTTATGGTTCTATATACTGTACTTTGTTATCTCAGTATCTCACATAGAAAATAATACTAACAGAGAGTTTAATCTTGCATATAACTTTAGCTAAGGACACCAGTCAGTGTGGTGGGTGATACACAGAAGGAAAGGTTAAAAGAAAAACAATGTATTTCAGTTATAGTCTTGTATTTAAATAACTGCAGCTTAAGATAGGGTAATGATGACTATATATACAGTTGCCTACAGGAGTTCTTTTCCTCCCTGTTTGTCCATTATACTAATAATGTAGACATGAGGTGTCAGGAGTTATGACTTCATATGATAAGTGTTACAGCCACTGACAACAGATTATCAGATTATGGGTGGTGGGGGGGGGGGGCAGTTAGAGCAGGTGATCACAGGTGCTGCCTTTGCCTCCAGGTGGGAGTGATGTGACAGGAATTATGACCTCACAAGACAAGTGTTACCTTCACTGACACTTGTTTCATCAAAAGATTAAACACGTAGACGTTTACAGTCATCCATAGACTCACATTTATGGTACAACAGTTGCAGAAGTGCATGCAACACACCTGGTTCCACATTGAGCTGAGAATCCAACGATGCAGTGTACTGATAGATGGGAAACGAAATTGACTTCTATCAGGCAAGTAGTGATAAGCTTTCGGGCTTAAGCTGCGAAAGGTCAGTACTCGACTGATATCCTCCTCAGACCAGTATATTACAGGGACACCAGTTGAGAACAAAATCACTTGGGAAGAGAAAAAAAACTACTAAAAACATCATTAGTCGCAGCAGTAGCCTTGATAAAGTATTTTCTCTTTGGTCTTGCAAATAAATCCTCTCCTTCTCCCATCCTTTTTTTTTCTCAGTGAGAGGAACATCTCTCTCCCTCCTTACATCATCCAGTTCACGTTGTAAATCCACAGTGATCAGAACTGGTCTCTCTTCCTCTGACTTGTCTGCTACTATTAATGTTCCTATGTCCAATAGGGCACAGAGAGAGAGAGAGAGAGAGAGAGAGAGAGAGAGAGAGAGAGAGAGAGAGAGACAGAGAGAGAGAGAGAGAGAGAATTGTAACTATGTACAATTGCCTACAGGATAACCTTTCCTCCCTGTTGTGCTCATTATATTAATAATGTAGACATTAGGTGAGGTTCTTAGATTAGACTTTTTGTGCAAGAGATAGGAAACGTAGGACTTAGGTGTGTTCTCCTGTGGCTGGGATAGGGCATAAGAACATAAGAACATAAGAATGGAGGAAACTGCAGCGGGCCTATTGGCCCATACTGGGCAGTCCTGTTTACACCCAACCCCTATTGCTCATATGAGCATCCAACCTATGTTTGAAGCAATTCAGCGTATTCGAGTTAATGATGATATTTGGTAACTTGTTTCATTCATCCACTACTCTGTTTCCAAACCAGTGTTTACCTATTTCACGCCTAAATCTAAATTTGTCTAATTTAAAACCATTGTTACGAGTTCGCTCCTGGTTGGATAGTTTGAGTACCTTTGTAATGTCCCCTTTGTTTAGCCTTGCCTTCCACTTATACACCTCCATCAGGTCGCC
>NW_024713134.1:0-13215 GCF_018991925.1 Homarus americanus | reverse complement strand
ATTTTCCTGAACAAGCAACATCTCCTCCAGCAAGCTCCACGCTGTTAACATTTCATTCAACCAGGAGGCCAGCAACAGGCAACATCTTCTCTAACGAAGCTCCTGCACATCTACCTCCTTCAACAAGCTACTCACCGCACGTCTCTACCAAGCAGCCCCTCACCACACAGCACCTCCAGCACCAGACTGTCTATCATATAACTTATATATTATACAAGAAAACCACATTAGAGTTTCCTTCCATCCTGAGTGCTAGACAACTTTAATATCTCGATACCCCTACAATGGTGACCCCGGAGATTAGCACTCACACAGGATGGAGGAGACACTGATCACGCTCCCAGTCTTCAAGCAGACACCAGCTCCTCTTCCTGCCTCACGCACCACATCCGACGACCCCAGCACACCCGTCCTGCCTCAGACGCCGACCCCGGCCCAGCAGTACCTGCCGTGAGGGAAGCACACAACATCCATCGCCTCCACACCCCCTCTTTTCTCCCTCAGGTACTCCCTGCTAATGTCCTGCACCCTGCTGCTGTCGTGGACCCAGCTGCTGTCACGAGCCCTAATCCGCTTCTGCTGACCCAGCCCCTGCTCCTGATCCAGGCCCACACACACCCCAGCAGGCGCATCTGACGACCCTGTACCTGTCGTGAGGGAAGAACAACATTCATCGCCTCCACACACCCTTTTTCTCCCTTCTCCCACAGATCGTGTGTATCTGGACAGTTGTATTTCAGCGATCGGCTCATCACGCCATCGCTGTTGTCTCAGATGAGGCATGCACCGCCCGGTCTTCCTCACATGTGCTAAGCAACTCTACAAACAACAAGTCTCCTACACCGTCTGGAGGGGAGGGGGAGTATTGTAGTGGACTTCTCCCCTACAACTGCCTAACTGCGTAGCCACGCCACCACCTGTTACGGTCTTCCCTAGCAACCAAGCGTATCCGCATTCCAATGCCCGCCGTATCTTAGCAACGGAACTAGTCACCGGCTACTTCTCGGGTTTTCCCACCATGACTCATAGCCGCTGCTGGGTGTATATAAGCTCTGTCTCTCCATTGAGATTCATTCTGACCATTCTTCCTGAACAAGCAGCATCTCCTCCAGCAAGCTCCACGCTGTTAACATTTCATTCAACCAGGAGGCCAGCAACAGGCAACACCTTCTCTAACGAAGCTCCTGCACATCTACCTCCTTCAACACGATACTCCCGAACGTCTTCTACTGAGCTGCTCCCCACCACACGGCATCTCCAGCACCAGACTGTCTATCATATAACTTATATATATTATATAAGAAAACCACATTAGAGTTTCCTTCCATCCTGAGTGCTAGACAACTTTAATATCTCGATACCCCTACAATGGTGACTCCCGGAGATTAGCACTCACACAGGATGGAGGAGACACTGATCACGCTCCCAGTCTTCAAGCAGACACCAGCTCCTCTTCCTGCCTCACGCACCACATCCGACGACCCCAGCACACCCGTCCTGCCTCAGACGCCGACCCCGGCCCAGCAGTACCTGCCGTGAGGGAAGCACAACATCCATCGCCTCCACACCCCCTCTTTTCTCCCTCAGGTACTCCCTGCTAATGTCCTGCACCCTGCTGCTGTCGTGGACCCAGCTGCTGTCACGAGCCCTAATCCGCTTCTGCTGACCCAGCCCCTGCTCCTGATCCAGGCCCACACACACCCCCAGCAGGCGCATCTGACGACCCTGTACTTGTCGTGAGGGAAGCACAACATTCATCGCCTCCACACACCCTTTTTCTCCCTTCTCCCACAGATCGTGTGTATCTAGACAGTTGTATTTCAGCGATCGGCTCATCACGCCATCGCCGTTGTCTCACATGAGGCATGCACCGCCCGGTCTTCCTCACATGTGCTAAGCAACTCTACAAACAACAAGTCTCCTACACCGCCTGGAGGGAAGGGGGAGTATTGTAGTGGACGTCTCCCCTACAACTGCTTACAACTGCGTAGCCACGCCACCACCTGTTACCGTCTTCCCTAGCAACCAAGCGTATCCGCATTCCAATGTCGCCGTATCCTAGCAACCGAGCCAAAAGACCGGCGACTTCTCGGGTTTTCCCAACATGACTCATAGCGGCTGCTGGGTATATAAGCTCTGTCTCTCCATTGAGATTCATTCTGCCCATTTTCCTGAACAAGCAACATCTCCTCCAGCAAGCTCCTAGCTGTCCAGCATTCATTCAATCAGGAGGCCAGCAACAGGCAACATCTTCTCTAACGAAGCTCCTGCACATCTACCTCCTTCAACAAGCTACTCACCCCACGTCTCTACCAAGCAGCCCCTCACCACACAGCACCTCCAGCACCAGACTGTCTATCATATAACTTATATATTATACAAGAAAACCACATTAGAGTTTCCTTCCATCCTGAGTGCTAGACAACTGTAATATCTCGATACCCCTACAACGCTGTTCATTTTTTTTTGCCGTTCAAGTCCAATAATTTAATTCTGAACTTACTATAAAAGCCAGAGGCATTTATCGTGACGTCTTATATCTGATACTGACTTTAACACCGACGTCTTACCAAGTTTATTAATCTGGGGCGCTTTTTATTAGTTCACACACACACACACAGACACTCACACGCGCACGCGCACGCACACGCACACACACACACACACATGCACACACACACTCTCTCTCTTTCTTTAGCTATTTAAAATTCATGTATTTTTTCTATCTCTCTTTCTCTCGCGTTCTTTTCCATTCTCCCTTCCTCTCACTTAACCTCTATCACTGCCTCCCTCAACACACACTTGTCTACGTAATTCAGCAACCATAATGATGACTAATTCAGTTATAAATAAAGAGAAGAATATTATTGACTTGGGAAACATCTACCACCTGATAATTATTAATAAGAGAAGGAGTAGGAGGAGAAGGAGGAGGAAGAGAAGAGGAAGAGAAGAGGAAGGTGTAGATATATGAGACGAATATTGCTGTAATATGTAACTCTGTACTATTTACCATTATTGATTCAGGTCTCTGTATTATATGTTTTATAATCATGCTCCCTTTTGTCACTTGAATGTTAGTTCAGACTTTGAGCACATGAGCGCTGTACGCGCATGCGCAGATAGAGATACCCAGAGAGATTCCAAGACAGGACGCTGTTTCCCCTGTCTTAACTCCTTTTGTGTGTTTGCCCCAGAAATAGAACTTACGAACTTGACATCAGTGTGTTTCCTTCACCCCTGATTGTAAGGATCACCTGAGTCTCTCCCACATGGCGCAGTGTTTAGCTGGGACATCACATTATTCAGAATTGGAGTGGACACAGAATCTCTCTCGGAGCCGCCATCTTGTCAACTCCTCCTGTAGAGTGGTTCTCGGCGCGTACCTCACAAGATATTCCTGGATTTACAGTGCAGTGTTGTGAAGTGCTTTTTCAGTGTTGTGTGTGCCCTTTAGTGTCTTTAAAGTGTTTCCCCGTGTTCCTGCACTTTTTACAAAAGAGGGAAGCCTATTTAAGACCTATGGGAGAGCTCAAGTTTTGACATCCACCCTCGTTCAGGTCTCGATTGGCACTGGCGAGTGAGCCAGCCATCCCGCGCTAGCCGCCTGCCCCGAGTACACGCACGAACGAACGCAGTCTAGGGTTGCTCATTTTGTCACACTTTTTTAAAATTGTGGATGGGGGTGTTTTTTCCCATTATTTTGTTACTCCTGAATTCATTGGTGCCAGAATTAATGAAATCCAACATGTTCTAGGGGTCGCGAATCCAAATATAAAAAATGAATTTTTGCGAAAAAACGTCACAACTCAAGCTTTTTCTCTTATAGATCAGCAATCGCTCTGCTTTTCACTACTTAACCCTAATGGCTGGCTAGAGCAGCTATTCAGCTTTCCATTGACACATAATTCGATTGCATGCACCTCTTATTTGACCTTCTAAGTCAGGTCAAAGGCTGTAGCCTACCTGCGTTAACGGAGTTATAAATTCACTAGGTTCACATTGGCAGCTTTAAAACCCTGCGCTTCTTTGCAGTGTTTTGACATGTGTTGTGTTGTTGTTGGTACTGTGTTATTTTATAATTTACTCAAATCTGCTATATAGTGTGGCAGTAAATTTATGGTTATCTATTTATGTTGTATTTTCTACAGGTGATTAAATTACTCTTATGTGACCCTATTTTGTTTGCCTATTTTGTTTTATTACAAAACGTTCTTTTCTTACAGAGTTCATCTGTTTATATACATACAATCATGGAAGAGAGTGAGTCGCAGTCGGGGGAGAATGCTAAGGGGACTGTCAGGCCAACATCATCCACTACCCGTTCTGCCACTGAAATCTATCTAGTAGACCAGCCAGCATCGTCAATTAGAGGCAGTAAACTCCCGACGATGCGTCAAGTCCTGAAGTTCTTCTTTCACACAGTGAATGAATCTGGTGACAGACAGGAGACGTTTAAAGAAACAGTGAGAAACGTACTCACGTTCTGGAATTTAGCTCGCATCAAGACTATCTCAGAGAGGGGGTGCCGGGAGAAGCTGACAAGGTTATGGGAGCACTGGAGAAGTCTACAAAAAAGTCGGGACAGGGCTGCAAAGGACAAGGTTGAAAACTTCAAGTCTCAACTTGACCTGTTGTGGGACATCGGAGCACCGGACGCCGTAGAGGACATCGAGAAGAACCGGCTGCTTACACCGGCCGACAAACAACAAGACATCGCCTTCTATCAAGACCAACGCGGAGAAAGAAAAGCGTTCATGAGTGGTAACGATAAGATTTTTGCCACTAAGAAGAGAAAGCAGGAGGAACGAGTCGAGAAGCAAAGGTCGAAACAGGGAAGGTTCGCAGCCTGTGAACCAAGCAGCAGTGATTCGAGACCTCAAACCTCTGTGGTGGCTGACACCCCAACGGAAGTAGAAATGGAGAAAATGGACACAGCGATACAACCTGGCAGGTACACATCAAAGCACCCTTATGTGACGGTTCAGCTTCCACGTCGCATTCTCCAAGAGCCAGCATTAAAGGAACTCGCTGACCGTCTTCGGATATCCAATAACGAAGTAAGTGTATCCATAAATGTGTTTGGAATGTTTGAAATTTCTGTTAATTATTTGATAAGCACTTAAACAGTCGACATTTTCTACTGACACCCTTGCCTGCTTTTGCTCGCAGATAGTTTTGGTGGTCGCAGCAGTGCTGCGCTCTGCTAACCCGCCAGGCGATCTGTCTGAGTTCCGGATCTCGAGAGAGACTGCGAGACGGGCGCGAGCTTCACACCGTCGTCAGGTAGCTGCCGCACAAAGGGAAGCCTTCACGCCTCCACCACATGCAGTGGTGCACTGGGATGGTAAGCTGGTTAAGGTGAGAACACGTTTAGGTACTACATTAATATTTTACCAAAGCCTAGACTATTGTAATATATTGTTAGAAATGTATCAAATCATTAACAAAAAGCTTGGAGAAAAAGGCAGCCTTGATAATTCTTCTTTATCTGTCTGAATTTTTATATTTCTCTCATTTCAGAACGTCGTGGGAGAAGAAGAACACCGACAGGCCATCTTCATCTCAGGGCGCGGCCATGAGGAAGGGAAGCTGCTTGCTGTCTTGCCAGTGAAGGACGGCACTGGCCTGACCCAGGCACGCGCAACAGCTCGTGCTATCGAGGACTGGAGCTGCGCTTCAAACGTCAAGGCACTGTGCTTTGATACAACGTCGTCCAACACAGGGCGAGTCCAAGGTGCGGTTGTCCATCTGGAGGCGCTGCTGGAAAAACAGCTGTTGAGGCTTGGGTGCAGACACCACGTCATGGAACTGGTGGTGAGAGCCGCTGCCAGCAACATCTTCGGCAAAACATCGGCCCATACGGACCCTCTCTTCCAGACTCTTAAGAAAAGGTGGAGTCAACTAGATCACTCTCAGTATCTCAGGCTGGACATTGCAAATCTACCAGAGTCTGACTGGCTCAGTCACCTCCGACACAGGACCGTTAGCTACCTGCTGACCGTCACAGAATGGGCCAGAGAGGATTACCGAGAAGCAGCAGAACTAACGCTCCTCGTCCTCGGTGTGAATCCTCCGCGCGGCACCCACTTTCTGCGTCATGGCGCATGTCACCACGCTCGCTGGATGGCGAAGATCATATACTACCTCAAGATCTACATGTTTAGCCACCAGCTAGAGCTCAGCAGTGACCTGTGCGTCAAGCTGCAGAGGATGGCGATCTTTGTGTCTCTGCTGTACACACCGGCGTGGCTGAAATCACCAGTAGCCGAGAATGCGCCTGTGAATGACCTGCAACTGCATCACGAACTCCTCCGCTACAGGGCCGTGGACTGTGAGGTGGCTGATGCGGCGCTGGCGGTCGCGAGCCGCCACCTGTGGTATCTGAGGCCACAGACTGTCGTTCTGTCGCTGTGCAGCGAGAAGTTGAGTGCGGCAGAGAAAAAGGAGATGGCGACCAAATTGAGCTGCCTAGAAGAAACGAACGACTACGCCAACGACAACTTGGTCATCCAACAGACTACACGGCTTTCCGACCTGATAGATGAACGTTCATGGATGATCTTCAAGGAGCATCATGTGTGCGGCACAGCATGGCTGATGTTACCGGTGGAAGACTGGGAGAAAAACGAAGAGTTCATGAAGCGGAAAGATTTCTCCAGAAGCCTGAAGGTAACCAATGACGTGGCCGAAAGGGGAATAAAGCTTATGCAGGACTTCAATGGTTCAGTCACGAAGGATGAGCAGCAGCTGCAGGATGTCATGCAACTTGTGGAAAAGCACAGGAAGCAGATGAGTGGCTTCAGCAAGTCTGCTCTGATGCAACTGTGAGAGTTGAATAGAGGGGGGATTGAACTTTCAAATTGCATCTCATCTTAGAGTTATTGACCTATTTCAATGATGTTTGTTTTTTTAAGAGGGAAATATATCATGGAAAAGACTGTGACGGCAAAATATTGATATGTGTTTTCGAATAAATGGAAAAGTCAAAACTATGAATATTTTGGAATCTGATTCCCTTAACGCAGGTAAAGCCTTTGACCTGAACTAGAAGGTCAACTAAGAGGTGCATGCAATCGAATTAGGTGTCAATGGAAAGCTGAATAGCTGCTCTAGCCAGCCATTAGGGTTAAGTAGTGAAAAGCAGCGCGATTGCTGATCTATAAGAGAAAAAGCTTGAGTTGTGACGTTTTTTCGCAAAAATTCATTTTTTATATTTGGATTCGCGACCCCTAGAACATGTTGGATTTCATTAATTCTGGCACCAATGAATTTAGGAGTAACGAAATAATGGGAAAAAACACCCCATCCACAATTTTCTAAAATTGGGAAAAATGAAAAACCCTGCACACACACACACACACTCACAGACGCTCGCAGATATCTTCCATTTAAAGACGATTGCTTTTCTGCTCACTTATTAATTACAGTAATTGTGAGAGAAATAAACCAGGCCATATGGAAGATCAGGAATTTATTGGGTTTTCTTCAGATACCCAACAAGCCCAACTTCAGACGGATGTCGGTGCAGTAAGTGGACTCCAAGTGGAGCGGAAAGTGGATCAAGCGGCCCCACCCACCCTTAGCCCCCATTACACACGTCCGCAATCTGCCACAGGTGTCGACTTCCTTCATTTAATTCAGTTTTTGGAAGAAAACCGACGACAAGACGACATCAGGAGGCGACAGGAAGACGATGAACGAAGACGTGAAGAGGATCACAGACGTCAACAAGAAAATGCCAGATTCAGTGCCATTATCGAGTTGTTGGCACCTGTTAACCTTCAAGCAGCTACTACACCTGCCTCTTCGTCCACAGGTGCACCTGCAGGGTCCTCTTCAACTTCTTTGCCCCCCCCACAGAAAGCACTCGCTCAGAGTCCACCGCCACTCCATGCTGATGCCTCGTTCCAGGTATTCCGTGAATGGCGTCGGAGGTGGGACGATTATTCGATGATGGTCGATTTATCAAGGTTGCCTAGGGAGAAACAGCTGATCCAGATGAGGATGTGTCTCACCCTAGAGACGCAACGTATCCTGGAGCACACCCTGCAAATTCCCCACGACACAGACAAGACTGTGAAGGACGTCTTGGATGCTTTACAGACGCATATCAAGGGTCTCCGCAACGAAGCTCTCCGTAGGAGAGAACTTCTCAGTTGTAAGCAGCTGGAGGGTGAGTCATTTGCCGATTTGTACGTACGACTCAGACGCATCGCTGAGGAGGTTGACGTTTGTCCTGGGAACTCGTCGACTTGTGAGGAAACACAGCTGAAGATGATTATCCTCATGGGCGTGCGGGACGAAGAGCTTATTCAGAAGCTTATCTCCCTCGACACTGCCTCTTCTCTACAGGATGTTGTCACCACCTGCCGCTCTTACGAAGCCACCAGAAGAAGAAAGGACGTGACCGGACTTCAGCCTCACATCCGACTTCAGCTTCACATCCGACTTCAGCTTCACGTCCGACTTCAGCTTCGCATCAATCTTCAGCATCACTTCAGACTTCGACGCCAGGTCATTCATGCCAGTATTGTGCTCGTCGGCATGGTTCTGAATGCCCTGCCGCTGACAGCACCTGCAATAACTGTGGCCGTCATGGTCATTGGGCTAGGACACTGAAGTGCCCTGCCAACAACGTCTAGGATAGAGGATACCGACATTCTGGGGATCCCTAGGAGCAGCTTGCAACCACCGTCA
The DNA here is from genome assembly GCF_018991925.1 of Homarus americanus. Lineage (NCBI taxonomy): Eukaryota > Metazoa > Arthropoda > Malacostraca > Decapoda > Nephropidae > Homarus > Homarus americanus. The sequence goes on along the minus strand of NW_024713134.1, from coordinate 4,515 downwards.
ACTTCTACAACGCTCACCGCAGACGGTTCTACAATGGCACCTGCTCTGGGTACATTTCAGGCTACCCTCAAACTAGGTCATGTTCTGCCAGGATTCAGGTCCACAAAGGTGTTCAGATGCCACTACTGTCTTATGGCCACTGTCAAGAGTTGGCCATAATATCTTCAGACTTCCCTAAGCCAATTCTGGAAATAAAACATGTCAACAGGTGCAAGGAGCTGCCCCTCCCACCCAATATGTCACCTTCTGCAGCCAGGGAGTTCTTCCTACTGCAATTCAAGGACGTGCTGGTTTCCAAGGAGGACCTCAAGACGGCTCCACTCGAGCCAATGGCTGGCTCCCCCATGAGAATTCACCTGAAGGATGACGCAGTAACCTTTCGCCATCCACACACCGCGACAGATACCCTTCGCTTTCCAGAGCCAAGTTAAGAAGGAACTCGACTCTATGGTAGCCCAGGGGATCATTAAGCCTGCTGGTGACGACCCCTCGGATTGGTGTCACCCCATGGTAGCAGTCGCCAAGAACATTACTGGAGTTCGTATCACTGTCGACCTCATCAAGCTGAATAGCCAAGTTTCCTGCCTGATCCACCCTTCACCGACACCCTTCACCGCTATACGCAGTGTGGACCCGAAGGCAAGGTACTTTACTACAGCAGATGCCTTATGTGGGTACTGGCAGATGGAACTTGTGGAAGAAGATCAGCACCTCACGACGTTCATCACACCGTACGGCCGATTTCAGCACTGCAGAGGACCTATGGGTTTCGCGGCTGCTGGCGATGCTTTCTGCCTCCGTGGCGACATGGCCCTTCAGGGTGTGGCGAACTGTGTCAAGGTCATCGACGACGTGCTCCTATATGACGAGGATTACTCCACGCATCTTGAGCGTATTCACCAGATGCTCACCAGGTGCCGCAAGTACGGGATCACCCTCAACAAGGATAAGTTTGTGGTCGCCGCACCAAATGTGAACTTCTGTGGGTGCACCCTCTCAGGCAAGGGCATCTCGGCTGATCCTGGAAAGGTCAGCGCGATCCGGGACTTCCCAACTCCTGCCAACCTGACCGACATCCGCTCGTTCATGGGCCTGGTAAACCAGTTGGCTGAATTCGCCCCCGACATCGCCGCTGCAGCACAGCCCCTACGCCCCCTGATGAGCCCCAAGAGAACATTCACCTGGACAGCTGACCATGATGAGGCATTCCGCCGCGTCAAGACAGCTCTCCTTAGCCCACCTGTTCTCGCTTCCTTCGACCCGGCCCTGCCAGTTGTCCTCCAGACTGATGCCTCTCGCCTCTACGGGATTGGATACGCTCTGCTACAGGACCACGGCAATGGACGCCTTCGTCTGGTTCAGTGTGGCTCTCGGTTTCTCACTGACGCCGAGACTCGCTACGCCACCATCGAACTGGAGCTGTTAGCCACCGTCTGGGCCATGTCCAAATGTAGGTTGCATCTGATCGGCCTACAACACTTCAACCTCATGACGGATCATCGGCCACTCATCCTGATCCTGAACCACTACTCCTTGGACGCGGTCGAGAATCCCCGCCTCCAACGCCATTCAGGAGAAGATCTCGCCCTACCTGTTCACAGCTGTGTGGCGTGCTGGCAAGCTGCTCTGCATCCCTGATGCTTTGTCACGAGCCCCAGTCAGCCACCCCACACCAGAGGACGAGATCGCATGTGCTGATGCTACTGCACACCTCAGGACTGTAGTGACCGTGAACGCCGTCATCTCAGAAGAGTCTCCATCGCAGGACGCCGACAGGACTCTTCAGGAACTCCGAGCCGCGGCAAGAGCGGACCCTTCGTACATCCGTCTACTGAACTGCGTGACCTCGGGATCTCCCTCCAACCGGTACGACTTACACAGCTCTTTACTCCCATACTGGAAGATGCGGGACGACCTCTATGCTGATGGCGACCTCGTCTTGTATGGAGCAAGAGTTGTGGTTCCTGCCGCCCTCCGCCGCCGCACCCTAGCCCACCTGCACGACAGCCACAGGGGTGTGGAAGCTACGAAGCGCCAGGCGAGACAAGCTGTTTTTTGGCCAGGCATCGACTCCGACATCGCTAGTTCCGTTCAAGCCTGCGAGCCATGCCAGGTGCTGCAGCCTAGTCAACAGCAGGAACCCCTCATGAACAACGACAACCCTACGAGGCCCTTTGAGTCCGTCTCTGCGGATTTCTTCGTTGTGGCGGGAAAGTCCTTTCTCGTCATTGCCGACCGGCTCTCAGGGTGGCCTGTTGTCGTTCCCTGCGGAGGCAACACTACTGCCTCTCATACAGTACGTATGTTCTGTCGCTACTTCCGGGAAGTTGGTGTCCCTCTCCGCCTGAGGACTGACGGCGGGCCCCAGTTCACCAGCAACGACTTCCGGGACTGCATGGAGCGATGGGGAGTTTATCATGTGGTGTCCTCGCCTCATTATCCCCAGTCCAATGGACATGCCGAGGCTGCCGTACAGTCCGTCAAGCATCTTATCCTCAAGACGGCACCCCCAGGCAACATTGACTGTGAGAAGTTTGACCGGGGTTTATTGGAATTGCGGAATACCCCCAACCTCACAGGTCGCTCCCCAGCACAGATGTTATACGGCCACCCACTACGGTCATGTGTCCCTGCCCATCCTGAGTCCTTCTCGAGGGAGTGGCAGGCCAAGACCGAGGACTGCGATCGTCGTGCAGCCGCCCGTGCTGGCCAGGTAAGGGCACAGTACGATCAGCACGCCCGACCCCTTCCCAGGTTAAGTATCGGGCAAACAGTTCGGATTCAAGACCCGACGTCTCACCGCTGGGACAAGGTCGGGGTTGTCATGGGCTGCGGCAAGACCAGGGATTACGAGGTCCGTCTCCCTAGTGGTCGGGTATGGTGGCGGAATCGCCGCTTCCTTCGTTCAGTACTGTCCCCTAGTGGTGAACCCCTCCCCCACATCCCTGTGAACCCTTGCTTGGACGAGAAAAGTAAGTCCTCATTCAGTGACCCCCCAGTTTTCCCACGTCACTCTCAAAGGCTCCTGGAAAAAGAGTCCGCTCGATATTGCACTGCGAGCATGAGGGGGAGGGAGGTGTAGATATATGAGACGAATATGCTGTAATATGTAACTGTACTATTTACCATTATTGATTCAGGTCTCTGTATTATATGTTATAATCATACTCCCTTTTGTCACTGAATGTTAGTTCATGTTTTAGGCACATGTGCGCTGTACGCGCATGCGCAGATAGAGATACCGGGAGAGATTCCAAGACAGGACGCTGTTTCCCCTGTCTTAACTCCTTTTGTGTGTTTGTCCCAGAAATAGAACTTACGAACTTGACATCAGTGTGTTTCCTTCACCCCTGATTATAAGGATCACGTGAGTCTCTCCCACAGAAGGGAAGAGGAAGAGAAGATTGAGAGGAGTCATGCTTTCACTCCCTTTTACTATTCTCCTCTTACCCCCCCCATCCCTCTGTCTATAGCCCCTACCTTTCCTCTCCCTCATACCTCCTCTTCCACCACCTCCTCTTCCTCTTCCTTCTCCTCCCCTCCCTCAACAACCTACTTAGCCACGGGTGATTTAACTCCAAAAGACACACTGAGTCTAATACCGCACCTTTTTCTCACGCGCCCGACGCACTCCGCCGCCCTACCAAATCTCACCCTTGTGTATGGCCGTCATAGTACCGATTTTCATACGTAAAACTGCGCCTTAAGGATTTTAGTGACCTAGAGGTAAAATCTTTCTTACTTAACTCATCAAAACGACCTCGATGTCAGATGGCCCTCGGTGGGAAGGACGATCGCCGGTGACATTGATCATTATGTACTTGTGGTCGTAAGGGTGAATCTACTGGACAAGGAAAGGGGGTTTTCTCCGCCCGTCTTCCTCTCACCAGGTGACCAATCACCCACCTGGCCCACCATGCCGTGCGGATCAAAATAATTTACAGATTCAGGGAAAATCGTTTGAGTTATATCAGAGAGCATTAAGAAGCTACAGTCATGGTGGCCCGCCCAGGGGGAGGAGGGGCCCGGCACACCTGACTGGGGAGGGGGGGATGGCAAGGGGACCATAAGACAGGGGGCCCTATGAAAAGGACCCACATGACAGGTGGGTTATATGACAGGGGTCCCACTCGAGAAGGGGCCATATGACAGAAGGCGACATGACAAGGGGATACATGACAGATATCTATATTAAAGGCTTCCTCATGACGTCTAGCCACATGACAAGACCGACAAGAGAGGGTCTACCTATCATGAACCCGACATGATAGAGGGTCATGACTCATCCTAGTGTAAAAAATCATACTACAAGGAGTGTATAAAAAATTAATCATACATATAATAATGGATGCCCCATCGTGTACGAGGATGGCTGGCACTAGGGCCACCTCGGCGTCAATTTGTTTAAGATGTAGAAGCTGTCGCCAACACAACAACCACACCCTAAGTTAACGAGCTGCATGACCCAGTGTCAAGGAATAGTCCGAGAAGACCGGACAACCCGTCAACTGCACT
>NW_024713133.1:0-15402 GCF_018991925.1 Homarus americanus | reverse complement strand
AGTATAACAAAGTCCCCAGATCGAGCATAACAAAGTCCACTGATCGATTATAACAAAGTCCCCAGACCGAGTATAACAAAGTCCCTTGGTCGAGAATAAAAACGTCCCCTGATCCTAGTATAACAAAGCCCCCTGGACGAGTATAACAAAGTCCCCTGGTCGACTATAACAAGTCCCCTCATCGAGTATAACAAAGACCCCTCATCGAGTATAGCAAAGTCCATTGGTCAAATATAGGAAAGTACCCAGATCGAGCATAACAAAGTCCCCTGGTCGAGTATAACAAAACCCCTCATCAAGTATAACAAAGGCCCCTAATCGAGTATAACAAAGCCCTCTGGTTAAGTATAACAAAGTCCCCTGATCGAGTATAACAAAGTCCTCTGGTCGAGTATAAAATGTCACCTGATCGCGTATAACAAAGTCCTCTGGTCGTGTATAACAAAGTCACCTGATCGAGTATAACAAAGGCCCCTCATTGAGTATAACAAAGTCCATTACTCACGTATAAAAAAGTCCCCTGGTTCGAGTATAACAAAGTCCCCGAATCGAATATAACAAAGTCCCCTGCTCGAGTATTACAAAGTCCCCTAATCGTGTATAACAAAGTCCCCTGGTCGAGTATAGCAAAGTCCCCTGATCAAGTATAACAAAGCCTCCTGATCGAGTATAACAAAGTCCCCTAATCGCGTATAACAAAGTCTCCTGATCGAGTCCAAAAGAGGCCCCTAATCGAGTATAACAAAGTCCCCTGATCTAGTATAACAAAGGCCTCTAATCGAGTATAACAAAGGCCCCTTATCGAGTATAACGAAGAACCCTGATCGAATATAACAAAGTCCCCTAATCGAGTATAACAAAGTCCCATGTTCGAGTCAAACATTAAGTCCCCTTATCGAGTATAACAAATTCCCCTTATCGAGTATAACAAAGTCCCCTTACCGACTATAACAAAGTCCCCTGATGAAGTATAACAAAGGCCTCTGGTCGAGTATAACAAAGTCCCTTGATCGAGTATAACAAAAGTCCAGTGATCGAGTATAACAAAGTCCCTTGATCGAGTATAAAAAAGTCCCCTGGTCCAGTATAACAAAGTCCCCTGATCGATTACAAAAAAATCCCCTGGCCCAGTGTAACAAAGTCCCCATATCGTGCATAACAAAGTCCCCTGATCGATTATAACAAAGTCCCCTGGTCGAGTATGACAAGGTCCCCCTCATCGAGTATAACAAAGCCTCCTGATCGAGTTTAACAAAGTCCCCTAGTCCAGTATAACAAAGTCCCCTGATCGAGTATAACATATTCCCTGATCGAGTATAACAAAGTCTCCAGGCCCAGTATAACAAAGTCCCCAGATCGAGCATAACAAAGTCCCCTGATCGATTATAACAAAGTCCCCACACTGAGTATAACAAAGGCCTCTGGTCGAGTATAACAAAGTCCCCACACTGAGTATAACAAAGGCCTCTGGTCGAGTATAACAAAGTCCCCTGGTCGAGAATGACAAAGTCCCCTGATCCTGGTATAACAAAGCCCCCTGGACGAGTATAACAAAGTCCCCTGGTCCAGTATAACAAAGTCCCCTGATCGAGTATAACAAAGGCCTCTGGTCGAGTATGAGAAAGTCTCCTGGTCGAGAATAACAAAGTCCCCTGATCCTAGTATAACAAAGCCCCCTGGACGAGTATGACAAAGTCCCCTGATCGAGTATAACAAAGTCCCCTGATCGAGTAAAACAACGTCCCCTGGTCCAGTATAACATAGTCCCCTGATGGAGTATAACATATCCCCTCATCGAGAATAACAACGTCTCCTGGCGCAGTATAACAAAGTCCACAGATCGAGCATAACAAAGTCCCCTGATCGATTATAACAAAGTCCCCTGGTCCAGTATAACAAAGTCCCCTGATCGAGTATAACATATCCCCTCATCGAGAATAACAACGTCTCCTGGCGCTGTATAACAAAGTCCCCAGATCGAGCGTAACAAAGTCCCCTGATCGAGAATAACAAAGTCTCTAGGCCCAGTATAACAAAGTCCCCAGATCGAGCATAACAAAGTCCCCAGATCGATTTATAACAAATTCCCCACACCGAGTATAACAAAGGCCTCTCGTCGAGTATAACAAAGTCCCCTGCCCGAGAATAACAAAGTCCCCTGATCATAGTATAACAAAGCCCCCTAACGAGTATAACAAAATCTCCTGGTCCAGTATAACAAAGTCCCCTGATCGAGTATAACAAAGGCGTCTGGTGGAGTATGACAAAGTCTCCTGGTTGAGAATAACAAAGTCCCCTGATCGAGTATAACAAAGTCCCCTGGTAAAGTATAACAAAGTCCCCTGATCGAGTATAACATATCCCCTCATCGAGAATAACAACGTCTCCTGGCGCAGAATAACAAAGTCCATTGGTCCTGTATAAAAAAGTCCCCTGGTTCGAGTATAACAAAGTCCTCTGGTCGAGTATAAAAAAGTCACCTGATCGCGTATAACAAAGTCCCCTGGTCGTGTATAACAAAGTTCCCTGATCGAGTATAACAAAGGCCCCTCATTGTTTATAACAAAGTCTCCTGATCGTGTATAACAAAGTCCCTTGGTCGAGTATAGCAAAGTCCCCTGATCAAGTATAACAAAGCCTCCTGATCGAGTATAACAAAGTCCCCTGATCGAATATAACAAAGCCCCTGCTCGAGTATAAGAAAGTCCCCTCATCGCGTATAACAAAGTCTCCTGATCGAGTCCAAAAGAGGCCTCTAATCGAGTATAACAAAGTCCCCTAATCTAGTATAACAAAGGCCTCTCATCGAGTATAACAAAGGCCCCTCATCGAGTATAACAAAGTACCCTGATCGAATATAACAAAGCCGCATAATCGAGTATAACAAAGTCCCCTGTTCGAGTCTAACATTAAGTCCCTTATCGAGTATAACAATTTCCCCTTATCGAGTATAACAAAGTCCCTTTATCGACTATAACAAAGTCCCCTGATCAAGTATAACAAAGTCCCCTGGTCCAATATAACAAAGTCCCCTGATCGAGGACAAAACAGTCCCCTGGCCCAGTGTAACAAAGTGCCCATATCGTGCATAACAAAGTCCCCTGATCGATTATAAGAAAGTCCCCTGGTCGAGTATGACAAAGTCCCCTCATTGACTATAAAAAAGCCCACTAGTTGAGTATAACAAAGTTCCCTGATCGAGTATAACAAAGTCCCCTGATCGAGTATAACAAAGTCCCCTAGTCCAGTATGACAAAGTCCCCTGATCGAGTATAACATATTCCCTGATCGAGTATAACAAAGTCTCCAGGCCCAGTATAACAAAGTCCCCAGATCGATCATAACAAAGTCCCCTGATCGATTATAACAAAGTCCCCACACTGAGTATAACAAAGGCCTCTGGTTGAGTATAACAAAGTCCCCTGGTCGAGAATAACAAAGTCCCCTGATCCTAGTATAACAAAGCCCCTGTACGAGTATAACAAAGTCCCCTTGTCCAGTATAACAAAGTCCCCTGATCGAGTATAACAAAGGCCTCTGGTCGAGTATGACAAAGTCCCCTGGTCGAGAATAACAAAGTCCCCTGATCCTAGTATAACAAAGTCCCCTGGACGAGTATAACAAATTCCCTAATCGAGTAAAACAAAGTCCCCTGATCGAGTATAACAAAGTCCCCTGTTCCAGTATAACAAAGTCCCCTGATCGAGTATAACATATCCCCTCATCGAGAATAACAACGTCTCCTGGCGCAGTATAACAAAGTCCCCTAATCGATTATAACAAAGTCCCCTGGTCGAGTATAACAAGGGCCCTCATTGAGTAAGACAAAGTCCCCTGATCGAGTATAACAAAGTCCCCTGACCGAGTATAACAAAGCCCCCTGGACGAGTACAACTAAGACCCCTGATCGAGTATAACAAAGTCCCCTGATCGAGTATAACATATCCCCTGATCGAATATAACAAAGTTCCAGGCGGAGTATAACAAAGTCTCCTGATCGAGTATAACAAATCTCCTGGTCGAGTATAACAAAGCATTCTAATCGAGTATAACAAAGGCCCCTCGTCGAGTATAAAAAAGTCCTCTGATCGAGTATAACAATGTCCCCTGATCGAGTATAACATATCACCTGATCGAGTATAACAAAGTCCTCTGGTCGAGTATAACAATGTCCCCTTATCGAGTATAACAAAGGCCCCTCATCGAGTATAACAAAGTCCATTAGTCAAGTATAAAAAAGTCCCCTGGTCCAGTATAACAAAGTCCCCTGATCGAGTATAACATATCCCCTGATCGACTATAACAAAGTATCCTGGCCCAGTTTAACAAAGTCCCCAGATCGAGCATAACATATCCACTCATCGAGTATAACAACGTCTCCTGGCGCAGTATAACAAAGTCCTCAGATCGAGCATAACAAAGTCCCCTGATCGATTATAACAAAGTCCCCTGGTCGAGTATAACAAAGGGCCCTGATCGAGTAAGACATAGTCCCCTGATCGAGTATAAAATAGTCCCCTGATCCTAGTATAACAAAACCCAATGGACGGGTATAACAAAGACACCTGAACCGAGTATAACAAAGACCCCTGATCGAGTATAACATATCCCCTGATCGAGTATAACAAAGTCCCTGGTGGAGTATAACAAAGTCCCCTGGTCGAGTATAACAAAGTTTTCTAATCGAGTATAACAAAGTCCCCTGAACCTGGTATAACAAAGCCTCCTGGACTAGTATAACAAATTCCCCTGATTGAATATAACAAAGTCCCCTCATCGAGAATAACAAAGTCTTCTGGTCCAGGATAACAAAGTCCCTTGATCGAGTATCACATATCCCCTGATCAAGTATAACAAAGTCTCCTAGCCCAGTATAACAAAGTCCCAGATCGAGCATAACAATGTCCCCTGACCGAGTATAACAAAAGCCTCTGGTCGAGTATAATAAAGTCCCCTGGTCGAGAATAACAAAGTCCCCTGATCCTAGTATAACAAAGTCCCCTGATCGAGTATAACATATCCCCTCATCGAGTATAACAACGTATCCTGGCGCAGTATAACAAAGTCCTCAGATCGAGCATAACAAAGTCCCCTGATCGATTATATCAAAGTCCCCTGGTCGAGTATAACAAAGGGCCCTCATCGAGTAAGACAAAGTCCCCTGATCGAGTATAACAAAGTCCCCTGATCCTAGTATAAGAAAGCCCACTGGACGAGTATAACAAAGACACCTGAACCGATTATAACAAAGTCCCCTGGTCGAGTATAACATATCCCCTGATCGAGTATAACAAAGTCCCTTGTGGAGTATAACAAAGTCCCCTGGTCGAGTATAACAAAGTTTTCTAATCGATTATAACAAAGGCCCCTGGTCGAGTATAACAAAGTTTTCTAATCGAGTATAACAAAGGCCCCTGGTCGAGTATAACAAAGTCCCCTGATCAAGTATAACAAAGTCCCCTGATCGAGTATAACAAAGTCCCCTGATCATGTATAACCTATCCCCTGATCGAGTATAACAAAGTCCCCTGGTCGAGTATAACAAAATCCCTCATCGAGTATAACAGAGACCCCTCATGGAGTATAGAAAAGTCCGTTGCTCAAATATAGGAAAGTCCACTGATCGAGTTTGACAAAGTCACCTGACCAAGTATGAAAAAGTCGCCTGGTCGAGTATAACAAAGTCCCCTGATCGGGTATAACAAAGTCGCCTAGTCGAGTATAGCAAAGTCCCCTGGTCGAGTAAAACAAAGCCCCCTCATCGAGTATAACAAAGGCCCCTAATCGAGTATAACAAAGTCCCCTGATTGAGTATAACAAAGTCCCCTGATTGAGTATAACAAAGTCCTCTGGTTGAGTATAACAAAGTCCCTTCATCGAGTATAACAAAGTCCCCTGGTCGAGTAAACAATGTCCCCTGATCGAGTATAACAAAGTCCCCTAATCGAGTATAACAAAGGCCACTCATCGAGTATAACAAAGTCCATTAGTCAAGTATAAAAAAGTCCCCTGGTCCAGTATAACAAAGTCCCCTGGTCCAGTATAACAAAGTCCCTAGATCGAGCATTACAGAGTCCCCTAATCGATTATAACAAATTCCCCTGCTCGAGTACAACAAAGGGCCCTGATCGAATAAGACAAAGTCCCCTGATCGAGCATAACAAAGTCCCCTGAACCGAGTATAACAAAGTCCCCTGATCAAGTATAACATATCCCCATATCGAGTATAACAAAGTCCCTGGTGGAGTATAAAAAAGTCCCCTGGTCGAGTATAACAAAGTTTTCTAATCGAGTATAACAAAGGCCCCTGGTCGAGTATAACAAAGTTTTCTAATCGAGTTTAACAAAGGCCCCTGGTCGAGTATAACAAATTCCTCTGATCAAGTATAACAAAGTCCTTTGATCGAGTATAACAAAGTCCCCTAATCAAGTATAACAAAGTCCCCTAATCGATTATAACAAAGTCCCCTAATCGAGTATAACATATCCCCTGATCGAGTCTAACAAAGTCCTCCTGGTCGAGTACAACAAAGTCCCCTGATCGAGGATAACAAAGTCCCCTGGTCGAGTATAACAAAGTCCCTGACCGAGTATAACAAAGGCCCCTCATCGAGTATAGTAAAGTCCATTGGTCAAACATAGGAAAGTCCACTGATCGAGTATGACAAAGTCCCCTGATCAAGTATGAAAAAGTCGCCTGGTCGAGAATAACAAAGTCCCCTGATCAGGTATAACAAAGTCCCCTGGTCGAGTATAGCAAAGTCCCCTGGTCGAGTAAAACAAAGCCCCCTCATCGAGTATAACAAAGGCCCCTAATCGAGTATAACAAAGTCCCCTGATTGAGTATAACAAAGTCCCCTTATTGAGTATAACAAAGTCCTCTGGTTGAGTATAACAAAATCCCCTGATCGAGTATAACATATCCTCTGGTCGAGTATAACAAAGTCCTCTGGTCGAGTATAAAAAGGTCCCCTGATCGCGTATAACAAAGTCCCCTGATCGAGTATAACAAAAGCCCCTCATTGAGTATAACAAAGTCCATTGGTCAAGTATAAAAAAGTCCCCTGGTCGAGTATAACAAAGTCCCCTAATCGAGTGTAACAAAGTCCTCTGGTCGAGTATAAAAAGTCCTCTGATCGAGTATAACAAAGTCCACTGCTCGATACAACAAAGTCCCCTGATCGAGCATAACAAAGGGCCCACATCGAGTATAACAAAGTCCATTGGTCAAGTATAAAAAAGTCCCCTGGCCGAGTATAACAAAGTCCCTTGATCGTGCATAACAAAGTCTCCTGGTCGAGTATAGCAAGTCCCCTGATTAAGTATAACAAAACCTCCTGATCGAGTATAACAAAGTCCCCTGATCAAGTATAACAAAGCCCCCTGCTCGAGTATAAGAAAGTCCCCTGATCGAGTATAACAAAGAGTCCTCATCGAGTATAACAAAGGCCCCTCATCGAGTCCAAAAAAGGCCCCTAATCGAGTATAACAAAGTCTTTTGATCTAGTATAACAAGGCCTCTGATCGAGTATAACAAAGGCCCGTGTTCGAGTCTAACAGTAAGTCCCTTTATCGAGTATAACAAATTCCCCTTATTGAGTATAACAAAGTCCCCTTATCGAGTATAACAAAGTCCCCTGATCGAGTATAACAAAGGCCTCTGGTCGAGTATAACAAAGTCCCCTGATCGAGTATAACAAAAGTCCCCTGATCGAGTATAACAAAGTCCCCTGATTGAGCATAAAAAAGCCCCTAGACGAGTATAACAAGTCCCCTAATCGAGTATAACAAAGTCCCCTGATCGATTAAAACAAAGTCCCCTGGTCGAGTATAACAAAGTCCCCTGATTGAGTATAAAAAAGCCCCCTAGACGAGTATAACAAGTCCCCTAATCGAGTATAACAAAGTCCCCTGATCGATTAAAACAAAGTCCCCTGATCGAGTATAACAAAGTCCCCTGGTCCAGTATAACAAAGTCCCCTAATCGAGTAGAACAAATCCCCTGATCGAGTATAACAAAGTCTCCAGGCCCAGAATAACAAAGTCCCCAGATTGAGCAAAACAACGCCCCTGGTGGAGTATAACAAAGTCCCCTGGTCGAGTATAACAAAGTTTTCTAATCGAGTATAACAAAGTCCCCTGATCCTAGTATAACAAAGCCCCTTGGACGAGTATAACAATTTCCCCTGATCGAGTATAACAAAGTCCCCTGATCGAGTATAACAAAGTCCCCTGGTCCAGTATAACAAAGTCCCCTGATCGAGTATAACATATCCCCTGATCGAGTATAACAAAGTCTCCTGGCCCAGTATAACAAAGTCCCCAGATCGAGCATAATAAAGTCCCCTGACCGAGTATAACAAAGGCCTCTGGTCGAGTATAACAAAGTCCCCTGATCGAGTATAACAAAGTCCCCTGATCGAGTATAACAAAGTCCCCTGGTCCAGTATAACAAAGTCCTCTGATCGAGTATAACAAATCCCTTCATCGAGTATAACAACGTCTCCTGGCGCAGTATAAGAAAGTCCTCAGATCGAGCATAACAAAGTCCCCTGATCGATTATAGTAAAGTCCCCTGGTCGATTATAACAAAGGGCCCTGATCAAGTAAGAAAAAGTCCCCTAATCGAGTATAACAAAGTCCCCTGATGCTAGTATAACAATGCCCAATGGACGAGTATAACAAAGACACCTGAACCGAGTATAAGAAAGTCCCCTGATCGAGTATAACATATCCCCTGATCGAGTATAACAAAGTCCATGGTGGAGTATAACAAAGTCCCTGGTCGAGTATAACAAAGTATTCTAATCGAGTATAACAAAGGCCCCTGGTCGAGTATAAGAAAATTTTCGAATCGAGTATAACAAAGGCCCCTGGTCGAGTATAACAAAGTCCTCTGATCAAGTATAACAAAGTCCTTTGATCGAGTATAACAAAGTCCCCTAATCAAGTATAACAAAGTCCCATGATCGAGTATAACAAAGTCCCCTGATCGAGTATAACATATCCCCTGATCGAGTATAACAAAGTCCTCTGGTCGAGTATAACAAACTCCATTGATCGAGTATATAACAAAGTCCCCTGGTCGAGTATAACAAAGTCCCTCATCGAGTATAACAAAGGCCCCTCATCGAGTATAGCAAAGTCCATTGGTCAAATATAGGAAAGTCCACTTATCGAGTATGACAAAGTCCCCTGATCAAGTATGAAAAAGTCACCTAGTCGAGTATAACAAAGTCCCCTGATCGGGTATAACAAAATCCCATGGTCGAGTATAGCAAAGTCCCCTGGTCGAGTAAAACAAAGCCCCCTCATCGAGTATAACAAAGGCCCCTAATCGATTATAACAAAGTCCCCTGATTGAGTATAACAAAGTCCCCTGATTGAGAATAACAAAGTCCTCTGGTTGAGTATAACAATGTCCCCTGATCTAGAATAACAAAGGCCCCTGATCGAGTATAACAAAGGCCCGTCATCGAGTATAACAAAATCCCCTGATTGAGTATAACAAAGCCGCCTAATCGAGTATAACAAAGTCCCCTGGTCGAGTATAACAAAGTCCCCTATTCGAGTCTAACAAAGTCAACTTATTGAGTATAACACATTCCCCTTATCGAGTATAACAAAGTTCCCTTATCGAGTATAACAAAGTCCTCTAATCGAGCATAACAAAAGCCCATGGCGAGTATAACAAAGTCCCCTGATCGAGTGTAACAAAAGTCCCCTGATCGAGTATAACAAAGTCCCTAATCGGGTAGAGCAAAAGGCCCTGATCGAGTATAACAGAGCTCCCTGGATGAGTATAACAAAATTCCCTGATCGAGTATAAAAAAGTCCCCTAATCGAGTATAACAAAGTCACCTGGTCCAGTATAACAAAGTCCCCTAATCGAGTATAACATATCCTCTGATCGAGTATAACAACGTCTCCTGGCCCAGTTTAACAAACTCCCCTGATCGAGTATAACAAAGTCACCTGGTCTAGTATAACAAAGTACTCTGATCGAGTATAACAAAGTCCCCCAATCGAGTATAACAATGGCCTCTGCTCAAGTATGACAAAGTCTCCTGATCAAGTATCAAAAAGTCCCCTGGTGGAGTATAACAAAGACTCCTGGTCGAGTATAACAAAGTCCCCTGATCGTGCATAACAAAGTCTCCTGGTCGAGTATAGCAAGTCCCCTCATCAAGTATAACAAATCCTCCTCATCGAGTATAACAAAGTCCCCTGATCGAGTATAACAAAGCCCCCTGCTCGAGTATAAGTAAGTCCCCTGATGGAGTATAACAAAGTCTCCAGATCGAGTATAACAAAGACCCTCATCGAGTCTAAAAAAGGCCCCTAATCGAGTATAACAAAGTTCCCTGATCTAGTATAACAAAGTCCCCTGTTCGAGTCTAACATTAAGTCCCCTTATCCAGTATAATATATTCCCCTAATCGATTATAACAAAGCCGCCTTATCGAGTATAACAAAGTCCCCTGGTCGAGTATAACAAAGTCCCCTGTTCGAGTCTAACATTAAGTCCCCTTATCCAGTATAACATATTCCCCTAATCGAGTATAACAAAGTCCCCTTATCGAGTATAACAAAGTCCCCTGATCGAGTATAACAAAGGCCTCTGGTCGAGTATAACAAAGGCCCCTCATCGAGTATAACAAAGTCCCCTGATCGATTATAACAAAGCCGCCTAATCGAGTATAACAAAGTCCCCTGGTCGAGTATAACAAAGTCCACTGTTCGAGAGTAACATTAAGTCCCCTTATCGACTATAATATTTTCCCCTTATCGAATATAACAAAGTCCCCTTATCGAGTATAACAAAGTCCCCTGATCGAGTATAAAAAAGGCCTCTGGTCGAGTATAACAAAGTCCGCTCATCGAGTATAACAAAAGTCCCCTGATCGAGTATAACAACGTCACGTGACCCAGTTTAACAAAGTCCCCAGATCGAGCATAACAAAGTCCCCTAATCGATTATAACAAAGTCCCCTGGTCGAGTTTAACAAAGGGCCCTGATCGAGTAAAACAAAGTCCCCTGATCAAGCAAAACAAAGTCCCCTGATCCTAGTATAACAAAGACCCTGGACGAGTATAACAAAGTCCCCTGATCGAGTATAACATATCCCCTGATCGAGTATAACAGAGTCCTTGGTGGAGTATAACAAAGCCCCCTGGTCGAGTATAAAATTTTTTTTAATCGAGTATAACAAAGGCGCCTGGTCGAGTATAACAAAGTCCTCTAATCAAGTATAACAAATTCCTTTGATCGAGTATAAAAAAGTCCCCTAATCAAGTAAAACAAAGTCCCCTGATCGAGTATAACAAAGTCCCCTGATCGAGTATAACATATCCCCTGATCGAGTATAACAAAGTCCTCTGGTCGAGTATAACAAAGTCCCCTGATCGAGTATAACAAAGTCCCCTGGTCGAGTATAACAAAGTCCCCTGATCGAGTATAACAAAGGCCCCTCATCGAGTATAGCAAAGTCCATTGGTCAAATATAGTAATGTCCACTGATCGAGTATGACAAAGTCCCCTGATCAAGAATAAAAAAGCCCCCTGGTCGAGTATAACAAAGTCCCCTGATCGAGTATAACAAAGTCCCTGGTCTAGTATAACAAAGGCCCCTAATCGAGTATAACGAAGTCCCCTGATTGAGTATAACAAAGTCCCCTCATCGAGTATAACAAAGTACTCTGGATGAGTATAACAAAGTCCCCTGATCGAGTATAACATATCCCCTGATCGAGTATAACAAAGTCCTTTGGTCGAGTATAAGAAAGGCCCCTAATCGAGTATAACAAAGTCCCCTGATCGAGTATAACAAAGTCACCTGATCGAGTATAACAAAGTCCACTGGTTGATTATTACAAAGTCCCCTGATCAAGTATAACATATCCCCTGATTGAGTATAACAAAGTCCTCTGGTCGAGTATAAAAAAGTCCCCTCATCGAGTATAACAAAGTCCCCTGATGGAGTATTACAAAGTCCCCTCACCGAGTATAACAAAGGCCCCTCATCGAGTATAACAAATTCCATTGGTCAAGTATAAAAAAGTTCCACGGTCGAGTATAACAAAGTCCCCTGATCGAGTATAAGAATGTCCCCTGGTCGAGTATAGCAAAGTCCCCTGATCGAGTATAACAGTCTCCTGATGGAATATAACAAAGTCTCCTAATCGAGTATAACAAAGCCCCCTGCTCGAGTATAACAAAGTCCCCTGGTCGAGTATAGCAAAGTCCCCTGATCGAGTATAACAAAGCCTCCTGATCGAGTATAACAAAGTCCCCTAATCGAGTATAACAAAGTCCCCTGCTCGAGTATAACAAAGTCCCCTGATCGAGTCTAAAACAGACCTCTAATCGAGTATAACAAAGTCCCTTGTTCTAGTAAACAAAGGCCCCTGATCGAGTATAACAAAGGCCCCTCATCGAGTATAAGAAAGTCCCCTGATCGCGTATAACAAAGTCCCCTGATCCATGTATAACAAAGCCTACTGGACGAGTATAACAAAGACACCTGAACCGAGTATAACAAAGTCCCCTGATCGAGTATAACATATTCCCTGATCGAGTATAACAATGTCCCTGGTGGAGTATAACAAAGTCCCCTGGTCGAGTATAACAAAGTATTCTAATCGAATATAACAAAGGTCCCTGGTCGAGTATAACAAAGTTTTCTAATCGAGTATAACAAAGGCCCCTGGTCAAGAATAACAAAGTCCTCTGATCAAGTATAACAAAGTCCGTTGATCGAGTATAACAAAGTCCCCTAATCAAGTATAACAAAGTCCTCTGGTCGAGTATAACAAAGTACCCTGATCGAGTATAACAAATTCCCCTGGTCGAGTATAACAAAGTCCCTGATCGAGTATAACAAAGGCCCCTCATCGAGTATAGCAAAGTCCATTGGTCATATAGGAAAGTCCACTGATCGAGTATGACAAAGTCCCTGATCAAGTAGAAAAAGTCGCCTAACTGGGCGGTAACAAAGTCCTCTGATCGGGTATAACAAAGTCCCTGGTCGAAAAGAGGTGAAAGTCCCCTGGTCGAGTAAGTAAAACAAAGCCCCCCTCATCGAAAGTATGTAACAAAGTCACCTGATCGAGTATAACAAAAGGCCCCTCATTGAGTATAACAAAGTCCATTGGTCAAGTATAAAAAGTCCCCTGGAAGAGTATAACAAAGTCCCTTGATCAAGTATAACATAACATAGCCCCTGGTCGAGTTTAACAAAGTCCTCTGGTCGAGTATAAAAAAGTCCCCTGTTCGAGTATAATAAAGCCCCCTGCTCGAGAATAAGTAGGTCCCCTGATCGAGTATAACAAAGTCTCCTGATCGAGTATAACAAAAGTCCCTCATCGAGTCCAAAAAAGGCCCCTAATCGAGTATAACAAATCTCTGGTCGAATATTAAAAAGTCCCTAATCGAGTATAACAAAAGTCCCCTGTTCGAGTCTAAAATTAAGTCCCCTTATCGAGTATAACAAATTCCCCTTATCGAGTATAACAAAGTCCCCTTATCGAGTATAACAAAGTCCCCTGATAGAGTATAACAAAGGCCTCTGGTCGAGTATAACAAAGTCCCCTGATCGAGTATAACAAAAGTCCCCTGATCGAGTATAACAACGTTTCGTGGCCCAGTTTAACAAAGCCCCAGATCGAGCATAACAAAGTTCCCTAATCAATTATAACAAAGTCCCCTGGTCGAGTAAGACAAAGTCCCCTGATCAAGCATAACAAAGTCCACTGATCCTAGTATAACAAAGCCCCCTGGACGAGTATAACAAAGTCCCCTGAACCGAGTATAACAAAGTCCTTTGATCGAGTATAAAAAGTCCCCTAATCAAGTAAAACAAAGTCCCCTGATCGAGTATAACAAAGTCCCCTCATCGAGTATAACATATCCCCTGATCGAGTATAACAAAGTCCTCTGGTCGAGTATAACAAAGTCCCCTGATAGGGTATAACAAAGGCCCCTCATCAAGTATAGCAAAGTCCATTGGTCAAATATAGGAATGTCCACTGATCGAGTATGACAAAGTCCCCTGATCAAGAATAAAAAAGTCCCCTGGTCGAGTATAACAAAGTCCCCTGATCGAGTATAACAAAGTTCCCTGGTCTAGTATAACAAAGGCCCCTAATCGAGTATAACAAAGTTCCCTGATTGAATATAACAAAGTCCCCTGATCGAGTATAACAAAGTACTCAGGTTGACTATAACAAAGACCCCTGATCGAGTATAACATATCCCCTGATCGAGTATAACAAAGTCCTCTGGTCGAGTATAAGAAAGGCACTTAATCGAGTATAACAAAGTCCCCTGATCGAGTATAACAAAGTCCCCTGATCGAGTATAACAAAGTCCCCTGGTTGAGTATAACAAAGTCCCTCATCAAGTATAAAATATCCCCTGATTGAGTATAACAAAGTCCTCTGGTCGAGTATAAAAATGTCCCCTCATCGAGTATAACAAAGGCCCCTCATCGAGTATAGCAAAGTCCATTGGTCATATATAGGAAAGTCCACTGATCGAGTATGACAAAGTCCCCTGATCAAGTATGAAAAAGTCGCCTAATCAAGTATAACAAAGTCCCCTGATCGGGTATAACAAAGTCCCCTGGTCGAGTATAGTAAAGTCCCCTGGTCGAGTAAAACAAAGCCCCCTCATCGAGTATAACAAAGGCCCCTAATCGAATATAACAAAGTCCCCTGATTGAGTATAACAAAGTCCCCTGATTGAGTATAACAAAGTCCTCTGGTTGAGTATAACAAAGTCCCCTGATCAAGTATAACATATCCCCTGGTCGAGTATAACAAAGTCCTCTGGTCGATTATAAAAAGTCCCCTGATCGAGTATAGCAAAGTCCCCTGGTCGTGTATAACAAAGTCCCCTGATCGAGTATAACAAAAGGCCCCTCATTGAGTATAACAAAGTCCATTGGTCAAGTATAAAAAGTCCTTTGGTCGAGTATAACAAAGTCCCATAATCGAGTATAACAAATTCCTCTGGTCGAATATTAAAAAGTCCCCTAATCGAGTATAACAAAGTCCCCTGCTCGAGAATAACAAAGTCCCCTGATCGAGTATAACAAAGGGCCCTCATCGAGTATAACAAAGTCCATTGGTCAAGTATAAAAAGGTCCCCTGGCCGAGTATAACAAAGTCCCCTGATCGTGCAAAACAAAGTCCCCTCATCAAGTATAACAAAGCCCCCTGCTCGAGTATAAGTATGTCCCCTGATGGAGTATAACAAAGTCTTCTGATCGAGTATAACAAAGATCCTCATCGAGTCCAAAAAGGCCCCTAATCGAGTATAACAAAGATCCCTGATCTAGTATAACAAAGGCCTCTGGTCGAGTATACAAAGGCCCCTCATCGAGTATAACAAAGTCCCCT
>NW_024713132.1:0-20416 GCF_018991925.1 Homarus americanus | reverse complement strand
GTGCCTGGACATCACAACCCACCATGGCACTGAAAGGTGGCCGGGTCCTCACACCCTTGGTCATAGCCCTGAAGGTGCTCCAGCCTCACACCCCGGTCATGTCACTGAAACGGTGCCTGGCCCACACACCCCGGGTCATGGCACTGGCGGTGCCCGGCCTCACACCCCGGTCTGCAGCACTGCAGGGGTGCCCGGCCTCACACCCCTGCTCTCTATGACACTGAAAGTGCCCGCCCTCACCCCTGACCTCACACTGAAGGGGTGCCCGGCCCTCACACCCCGGGTCATGTCACTGAAAGGATGCACGCCACACCCTGGGCCGCGTCACTGAAGGTGCCCAGCTCACACACCTGGTCATGGCACTGAAGGGGTGCCTATTCACACCCCGGGTCATGGTGCTGAAGGTGCCCGGCCTTACACCCTGGGTCATGTGAAAGGGGTGCCCGGCCCTCACACCCCGGTTCATAACACTGTAGGTGCCCCCCACACCCTGCTTCATGTCACTGGAAGGGGTGCCCGCCCAAAACCCAGGTTCATGTCACTTTATGGGGTGTGTACTTACACCTGGGTCATGGTGCTGAGGGGTGCCCAGCCCCTGACACCCCAGGTCTTGTGAAAGGGTGCCCTCCCACCCTGTTCAAAGCAATGTTTGGGTGCCCGGCACTTGCACCCCTGTTTCATGGCACTTTGGCGGTGCCCGGCCTCACACCCCGGGTCATGGCATTGATGAGCGTTCACGTCACACCCCTGGCTATGGCACTGCTTTGCCCGGCCTCACACCCCTCGTCATGGCACACTGAAGGTGCCTGGCCTCACACCCGGTTCATGGTGCTGCAGGGGTGCCTGCACTCACACCCCGGGCCATGGTGCTGAGGGTGTCAGGCCCTGACACACATCTGGCTCATGACATTCGAAGGGGTGCCCGGCCTCACACCCAGGCTATGGTGCTGAGGTGCCACCTCACACCCCTGGTCATGTCACTGAAAGGGGTGCCCGGCCTCACACCCCCAGCCATGGTGCTGAGGTGCCTGGCCCTCACACCCAGGTTCACGGCACTGAAGGGTTTGCCTGGCCTCATACCCGGGTCATGGTGCTGGAGGGGTGCCCGGTCCCTCACACCCCTGGGTCATGTTGATTGAAAGGGTGCTCGGCCCCACCTGGCCCTGCCACTGAAGGTGCCTGGCCTCACACCCCGGGTCATGGCACTGAAGAGTTGCCTGGCCACACACCCCGTCATGGTGCTGGAGGGGTGCCCGGCCTCACACCCCAGGTCATGTCACTCAAAGGGGTGCCTGGCCTCACACTGGGTTATGTCACAGAAGGGGTGCCTGGCCTCACACCCCGATTCAGACACTGGGGTGCCCGGCCCTCACACCCTGGGTCAGGCACTGAAGGTGACTGCACTCACACCCTGGGTCAAGGGGTGCTGAAGGGTGCCCGGCCCCTCACACCCCTGTGTCGTCACTGAATGGGTGCCCGGCTCTACACCACAGGTCATGTCACTGGAAGTGGTGCCCAGCCCTCACACCCTGGGTCATGTCACTAAAGTGGTGCCCAGCTCACACCCCCTGATCATGGCACTGATGAGGTGTCCGGGTTCACACCCTGGCCATGGCAGTGAAGCTTTGCCCGGCCTCAAATCCCTGGTCATGTTCCTAGTGGCGCCCAGCCTCACACCCGGGTCATGTCACTGAGTGGGTGCCGGCCCTCACACCCGGGTCAGGAGGTTGGAGGGTGCCGGGTTCACACCCGGTTCATGTCACTGAAAGAGTGCCCGGCCCTCACACCCCGGGTCATGTCACAGGTCGGACTCCCCGGGTCAAGTGGCACTGAAGAGGTGCTCTGGCCCTCACAACCCAGGTCATAGTGCTGAGGCACGGCCTTCACACTTGGTGTCATGTCACTGAAGGGGTGCCTGGCCCTCACACCCCTGGGTCATGTCACTGAAGGGGTGCCCGGCCTCACACCCAGGTTCATGGCACTGAAGGGTTTGCCTGGCGCCTACACCTCGGGTCATGGTGCTGACGGGTGCCCGCCCTCACACCCCGGGTCATGCTCGAAGGGCTGCTCCGCCTCACACCCCGGGTCATGGCACCAAGAGCGCCTGGCCATCACACCTGGGTCACAGGCAGGAGGGTGCCCACCACAATCTGTGTCAAGTGTCACTAAAGGTGCCTGGCCTCACACCCGGGTCATGCCACAGAAGGGGTGCCTGGCCCTCACACCCCTGGGATTCGAGACACTGAAGGGGTGCCTGGCCCTCACACCCCCGGGTCATGGCACTGGAGGTGACCGGCCCTCACACCCCCGGGTCATGCTCACTTGAATGGGTGCCCGGCTCTACACCCCGGTCATGTGACTGAAGTGGTGCCCAGCCCTCACACCCCTGGTCATGTCACTAAAGCGGTGCCCAGCCCCACACCCTGGATCATGGCACTGTTGGAGGTGCCTGGCCTCACACCCTGGCCATAGTAGTGAAGCTTTGCTGGCCCTCAAACCCTGGTCATGTTCCTACGGCCCTCACACCCCGGTCATAGCACTAAATGGGTGCCCGCCCTCATACCCCGGTTCATGGTGCTGGAAGGTGCCCGGCCTCCACACCCCGGGTCATGTCACTGAAAGGGTGCCTGGCCCTCACACCCCGGGTCATGTCAAGGTGCACGGCCATGACACCCCGGGTCATGGTGCTGATGGGGTGCCCGGTCCTCACACCCTGATTCTTGGCACTAAAATCGAGCCCGCCCTAACACCCTGGGTCATGGTGCTGAAGGGATGCCCAGCCCTAACACCCCGATTCATTTTACTGAAGGGGTGCCCGACCCACACACCCCAGGTCATGTGAAGGGGTACCCGGCCCTCACTCCCCCGGTTCGCAGCACTGTAGGGGTGCCCGCCTTCACACCCGAGTCATGGCTTGAAGGGGTGCCCGCCCTCACCCCGGTCATGGTGCTGGAGGGGTGTCCGCCTCACACCCCGGGTTATGTCACTAAAGGGTGCACGACCCTCACACCCGGGTCATGTCACTGAAGTGTACGGCCATGACATCCCGGGTCATGGTGCTGAAGGGTGCGCGCCCTCACACCCTGGGTCATGTCACTGAAACGGGTGCCCGCTCTCACACCCCGGCATGTCACTGAAGGGTGCCCAGCTCTCACACTCCGGGTCATGGCACTGAAGGTGTGCCTGGCCCTCACACCCCGGGTCATGGTGCTGAAGGGGTGCCCGGCCCACACTCTGGGTCATGGAAAGGTGCCCGCCCTCACACCACGGGTTCATAACACTGTAGGGGTGCCCTGCCCCCACACCCCTGTTTCATGTCACTGAAGGGGTGCCCAGCCCAAAACCCCGGTTCATGTCACTTATGGGGTGCGCGGCCTCACACCCCGGGTCAGGTGCTGGAGGGTGCCCAGCCCTGACACCCCAGATGTCTTGTGAAAGGGTGCCCCACCACTACACCTTGTTCAAAGCAATGTTTGGGTGCCCGGCACTTACACCCCGTTCCTTGGCGCCAAAGGGTGCCCGGCCCTCCCCACCCCGGGTCATGGCATTGATGAGGTGCCCGGCCGTCACACCCATGGCCATGGCACTGAAGCTTTGCCCTCACACCCCTGGTCATGGCACTGAAGGGTGCCTGGCCCTCACCCCGGTTCATGGTGCTGCAGGGTGCCCAGCCCTCTACCCGGACCTGAATTCTTTCGAGGGGTGTCAGGCCCTGGCTACATCCAGGTCACTTGACACTGAAGGGTGCCGGCCCTCACACCGCCAGGCCATGGTGCTGGGCGGTGCCGGCCTCACACCCCTGGTCAAGTCACTGAAAGAGGTGCCCGGCCCTCACACCCCCAGGCCATGGTGCTGGAGGGGTGCGGACATCACACCCGATTCATGGCACTGAGCGGGTGCCGGTCCCTCACACCCTTGGTCATGTCACTGAGCGGGTGCCTACTTCCCTCACAACCGGGTCATGGCACTGAAGGGGAGCCCGGCCCTCTCACCCCAGGTCATGGTGCTGAAGAGGGTGCCAGCCCATACACCCGGGTCATGTCACTAAAGCGGTGCCCGGCCCTCACACCCCAGGTCATGTCACTGAAGTGAGTGACCAGCCCTCACACCCGGGTCATGGCACTAATAGGGTGCCCAGCCCTCCCACCCTAGCCGCCAGCACTGAAGGTTGCCAGCCCTCAAACCCCTGGTCATGTACCTATAGTGGTGCCCGGCCCTCACCCAGGTCACTTAGCACTAAAGGGTGCCCGGCCATCATACCCGGGCCATGGTGCTGGAGGGGTGCACGGCCTTCACACCCGGGTCATGTCACTGAAGGTGCCCAGCCCTCACACCCGGGTCATGGTGCTGGAGGGGTGCCCGGCCCTCACACCCCGGGTCATGTCACTGAAAGGGTGCCCGGCCCCTCACACACCCCGGGTCTTGTCACTGAAGGGGGTGCCCAGCCTCCACACCCAGGGTGCGGCACTGAAGGGTTTGCCTGGCCCTCACACCCAGGTCATGGTGCTGGACGGGTGCCCGGCCCTCACACCTCGGGTCATGTTACTGAAAAGGGTGCCCAGCCCTCACACTCCAGGTCATGTCACTGAAGGGGGTGCCCGGCCTTCACACCCCGGGTCACATGGCACTGAAGGTTGCCTGGCCATCACACCCCAGGTCATGGTGCTGGAGGGGTGCCAGCTCCCCACACCCCAGGTCATGTCACTAAAGGGGGTGCCAGCCCCTCACACCCCGGGTCATGTCACAGAAGGGGTGCCCGGCCCTCACACCCCGATTCGTGACACTGAAGGGGTGCCCGGCCCTCACACCCCGGGTCATGGCACTGAAGGGGTGACAGGCTCTCACACCCCGGGTCATGTCACTGAATGTGTGCCCGGCTCTTACACCCCGGGTCATGTGACTGAAGTGGTGCCCAGCCCTCACACCCCGGGTCATGTCACTAAAAGCGTGCCCAGCCTCACACCCGGATCATGGCACTGATGAGGTGCCTCGGCCCTCTACCCTGGCCGCCCAGCAGTGAAGCTTTGCCGGGCCTCAACCCCCTGGTCATGTTCTAAAAGTGGTGCCAGCCCCTCACACGGGTCATAGCACTAAATGGGTGCCCGGCCCTCATACCCCAGGCATGGTGCTGGAGGTGCCCGGCCTCCACCCCAGGTCATATCCTGAAAGAGGTGCCCGGCAGCTCACCCCGGGTCATAATTGCTGGAGGGGTGCCAGCCCCTCCCACCCCAGTTCATGTCACTGAAGGGTGCCCGGCCCTCACACCCCAGGTCATGTCCACTGAAGGGATGCCCAGCCCTCACCCCGGGTCATGGCACTGAACAGGTGCCTGGCCCTCCACCCAGGTCATGGTGCTGGAGGGGTGCACGGCCTTCACACCCCAGGTCATGTCACTAAAGGGGTGCCCGGCCCTCACACCCCGGGTCATGTCACTGAAGGGGTGCACGGCCATGACACCCCGGGTCATGGACCTAAAGGGGTGCCCTGCCCTCACACCCCGGGTCATGGGGTTGAAGCGGTTCCCGGCCCTCACACCCCGGGTCATGGTGCTGATGGGGTGCCCGGCCCTCACACCCTGATTCTTGGCACTGAAATCGAGCCCGGCCCTATCACCCTGGGTCATGGTGCTGAAGGGATGCCCAGCCCTAACACCCCGATTCATTTTACTGAAGGGGTGCCCGACCCTCACACCCCAGGTCATGTGAAGGGGTACCCGGCCCTCACACCCCGGTTCGCAGCACTGTAGGGGTGCCCGGCCTTCACACCCCGGGTCTTGGCTTGAAGGGGTGCCCGGCCCTCACCCCGGGTCATGTCACTGAAAGGGTGCCCGGCTCTCACACCCCGGGTCATGTCACTAAAGGGGTGCACGACCCTCACACCCCGGGTCATGTCACTGAAGGGGTGCACGGCCATGACATCCCGGGTCATGGTGCTGAAGGGGTGCCCGGCCCTCACACCCCGGGTCATGTCACTGAAAGGGTGCCCGTCTCTCTCACCCCGGGTCATGTCACTGAAGGGGTGCCCAGCTCTCACACTCCGGGTCATGGCACTGAAGGGGTGCCTGGCCCTCACACCCCGGGTCATGGTGCTGAAGGGTGCGGCCCTTACACCCAGTCATGTGAAAGGGTGCCCGGCCCTCACACCCCGGTTCAAAACACTGTAGGGGTGCCCTGCCCCCACACCCCGTTTCATGTCACTGACGGGGTGCCCGGCCCTAAAACCCCGGTTCATGTCACTTATGGGGTGCCCGGCCCTCAAACTCCGGGTCATGGTGCTGAAGGGGTGCCCAGCCCTGACACCCCGGGTCTTGTGAAGGGGTGCCCCACCCTCACACCCTGGTTCAAAGCAATGTATTGGTGCCCGGCACTCACACCCCGTTTCATGGCACTTAAGGGGTGCCCGGCCCTCACACCCCGGGTCATGGCACTGATGAGGTGCCCGGCCCTCACACCCCTGGCCATGGCACTGAAGCTTTGCCCGGCCCTCACACCCCTGGTCATGTACCTAAAGTGTTGCCCGGCCCTCACACACCGATTCATGGCACTGCAAGGATGCCCGGCCCTCACACCCCGGGCCATGGTGCTGGAGGGGTGTCAGGCCCTGACACCCCCGGGTCATGACACTGAAGGGGTTCCCGGACCTCACTCCCCAGGCCATGGCGTTGCTGGAGGTGCGGCCTGCTTTTGGGTTTAAACGCTTAGGGTGCCCTGCCCGCGTTTCATGTCACTGAATGGGTGCCCGGCCCTAAAACCCCGGTTCATGTCACTTATGGGGTGCCCGGCCCTCACACTCCGGGTCATGGTGCTGGAGGGGTGCCCAGCCCTGACACTCCGGGTCATGTGAAGGGGTGCCCGACCCTCACACCCTGGTTCAAAGCACTGTATGGGTGCCCGGAACTCACACCCCGGGTCATGACACTCATGAGGTGCCCGGCTCTCACACCCCTGGCCATGGAACTGAAGCTTTGCCCGGCCCTCACACCCCTGGTCATGTACCTAAAGTGGTGCCCGGCCCTCACACCCCGATTCATGGCACTGCAAGGGTGCCCGGCCCTCACACCCCGGGCCATGGTGCTCGAGGGGTGTCAGGCCCTGACACCCCCGGGTCATGACACTGAAGGGGTGCCCGGACCTCACTCCCCAGGCCATTGTGCTTGAGGGGTGCCCGGCCCTCACACCCCGGGTAATGTCACTGAAAGGGTGCCCGGCCCACACACCCCGGGCCATGGAGCTGAAGGGGTGCCCGAACATCACACCCCAATTCATGGCACTGAACGGGTGCCCGGTCCTCACACCCTTGGTCATGTCTCTGAAGGTGTGTGCAGCCCTCACACCCCGGGTCATGTCACTGAAACGGTGCCCGGCCCACACACCCCGGGTCATGGCACTGAAGGGGTGCCTGGCCCTCACACTCCGGGTCATGGTGCTGAAGCGGTGCCCGGCTCTCACACCCCGGTTCGCAGCACTGTAGGGGTGCCCGGCCCTCACACCCCGTTTCATGACGCTGAAAGCAAGCCCGGCCCACACACCCCGATTCCTGACACTGAAGGGGGGGTGCCCGGCCCTCACACCCAGGTCCTTGGCACTGAAGGGGTGCAGCCCTCACACCCCGGGTCATAGTGCTGAAGGGGTGCCCGGCCCTCACACCCCAGGTCATGTGAAGGGGTGCCCGAAATCACACCCTGGTTTAAGCACTATATGGGTGCCCGGCACTCACACCCGTTTCATGGCACTAGGGGTGCGGCCCTCACACCCGGGTCATGGCACTGAAGGCCCGAGCCTCACACCCCGGGTCATGTCACTGAAAGGGTGCCCGGCCCTCACAGCCAGGGTCATGTCACTGAAGGGGTGCCCAGCTCTCACACTCCGGGTCATGGCACTGAAGGGGTGCCTGGCCCTCACACCCCGGGTCATGGTGCTGAAGGGGTGCCCGGCCCTTACACCCCGGGTCATGTGAAAGGGTGCCCGGCCCTCACACCCCGGTTCATAACACTGTAGGGGTGCCCTGCCCCCACACCCCGTTTCATGTCACTGAAGGGGTGCCCGGCCCTAAAACCCCGGTTCATGTCACTTATGGGGTGCGCGGCCTCACACTCCGGGTCATGGTGCTGGAGGGGTGCCCAGCCCTGACACCCCAGGTCTTGTGAAAGGGTGCCCCACCCTCACACCCTTGTTCAAAGCAATGTTTGGGTGCCCGGCACTCACACGCCGTTTCATGGCACTTAAGGGTGCCCGGCCCTCACACCCCGGGTCATGGCATTGATGAGGTGCCCGGCCGTCACACCCCTGGCCATGGCACTGAAGCTTTGCCCGGCCCTCACACCCCTGGTCATGGCACTGAAGGGGTGCCTGGCCCTCACACCCCGGTTCATGGTGCTGCAGGGGTGCCCCGCCCTCACACCACGGGCCATGGTGCTGGAGGGGTGTCAGGCCCTGACACATCCTGGTCATGACACTGAAGGGGTGCCCGGCACTCACACCCCAGGCCATGGTGCTGGAGCGGTGCCCGGCCCTCACACCCCTGGTCATGTCACTGAAAGGGTGCCCGGCCCACACACCCCGGGTCATGTCACTAAAGCGGTGCCCGGCCCTCACACCCCAGGTCATGTCACTGAAAAGTGCCCGGCCCTCCCACCCCGGGTCATGTCTGAAGGGGTGCACAGCCCTCCCACACCCCGGGTCATGTGAAGGGGTGCCCGGCCCTCACACTCCGGGTCATGGTACTGAAAGGGTGCCCGGCCCTCACACCCCAGGTCATGTCACTGAATGGGTGTCCGGCACCTCACACCCCGCGCCATGGTGCTGGAGGGGTGCCCGGCCTTCACACTCCGGCTCATGGTGCTGGAGTGGTGCCCTGTTCACGCACCCCGGGTCATGTCACTAAAGGGGTGCCCGGCCCTGACACCCCGGGTCATGTCACTGAAGGAGTGACCGGCCCTCACACCCAGGTTCATGGCACTGAAGGGGTGCCCGGCCCTCACACCCCGGGCCATGGTGCTGGAAGGGTGCCCGGCCCTCACACCCCGGGTCATGTCACTGAAGGGGTGCCCGGC
The DNA here is from genome assembly GCF_018991925.1 of Homarus americanus. NCBI lineage: Eukaryota > Metazoa > Arthropoda > Malacostraca > Decapoda > Nephropidae > Homarus > Homarus americanus. The sequence continues at coordinate 11,364 of NW_024713132.1, read as the reverse complement.
CCTCACACCCCGATTCATGGCACTGAAATCGAGCCAGGCCCTCACACCCCAGGTCATGGCACTGAAAATAGCCGGCCCTCACCCGTGTCATGTGAAGGGGTGCGGCCCTCACACCCCGATTCATAGCTCTGTAGGTGCCCGGCCCTCACCCCGTTTCATGGCACTAAAGGGGTGCCCGGCCCTCACACCTCGGGTCATGGCACTGAAGCGGTGCCCGTCACACCCAGGCCATGGTGCTGGAGGGGTGTCCGGCCCTGACACCCCGGTTCTTGACACTGAAGGTGCCTCCCTCTACACCCCGGGCCATGGTGCTGGAGGGTGCCGGCCCTCACACCCGGGCCATGGTGCTGGAGGGGTGCCCGGCCCAAACATACCGGGTCATGGAGCTGAAGGGGTGCCCGGCCATCACACCCCGAATCATGGCACTGAACGGGTGCCCGGCCCTCACACCCTGGTTCATGGCACTGAAAAGGTGACCGGCCCTCACACGCCGTGTCATGTGAAAAGGCGTCTGGCCCTCACACCCCGGTTCATAGCTCTGTTGGGGTGCCCGGCCCTCACACCCCGTTTCATGGCACTGAAGGGGTGTCCGGCCCTCACACCCCGGCTAATGGCACTGAAGGGGTGCCCGGCACTGACGCCCCGGGTCATGACACTGAAGGGGTGCCCGGCCCTCTCACCCCGGGTCATGTCAGTGAAAATGTGACCGGCCCTCACACGCGGTGTCATGTGAAAAGGCGTCCGGCCCTCACACCCCGGTTCATAGCTCTGTTGGGGTGCCCGCCCTCACACCCCGTTTCATGGCACTGAAGGGGTGCCCGGCCCTCACACCCCGGCTAATGGCACTGAAGGGGTGCCCGGCACTGACGCCCCGGGTCATGTCACTGAAGGGGTGCCCGACCCTCTCACCCCGGGTCATGGCACTGAAGCGGTGCCCGGCCGTCACACGACTGGCCATGGCACTGAAGGTATGCCCGGCCCTCACAGACCTGGTTATAGACCAAAACGGGTGGCCGACCCTCACACCTCGGGTCATGGGGCTGAAGGGGTGCCCGGCCCGCACACCCCGATTCATTGCACTGAAAGGGTGCCCGGCCCTCACACCCCGGGTCATGGCACTGAAGCGGTGCCCGGCTGTCACACCCCGGCCCATGGTGCTGGAGGGGTGCCCGGTCCTCACACCCTGGGCTATGGTGCTGGAAGGGTGCCAGGCCCTCACATACCGGGTCATGGAGCAGAAAGGGTGCCCGGACATCACACCCCGATTCATGGCACTGAAATCGAGCCCGCCCTCAAACCCCCGGGGTCATGGGAGCTGAAGGGGTGCCCGGCCATCACACCCCGAATCATGGCACTGAACGGGTGCACGGTCTTCACACCCTGGATCATGGCACTAAAAAGGTGACCGGCCCTCACACGCCGTGTCATGTGAAAAGGCGTCCGGCCCTCACACCCCGGTTCATAGCTCTGTTGGGGTGCCCGGCCATCACACCCCGTTTCATGGCACTGAAGGCGTGCCCGGCCCTCACACCCCGGCTAATGGCACTGAAGGGGTGCCCGGCACTGACGCCCCTGGTCATGTCACTGAAGGGGTGCCCGGCCCTCTCACCCCGAGTCATGGCACTGAAGCGGTGCCCGGCGGTCACACCTCTGGCCATGGCACTGAAGGTATGCCCGGCCCTCACAGACCTGGTTATAGACCAAAACGGGTGGCCAACCCTCACACCTCGGGTCATGGGGCTGAAGGGGTGCCCGGCCCTCACACGCCGATTCATGGCACTGAAGGGGTTCCCGGCCCTCACACCCCGGGTCATGGTACAGAAGCGGTGCCCGGCAGTCACACCCAGGGCCATGGTGCTGGAGGGGTGCCCGGTCCACACACCCTGGGCTATGGTGCAGGAGGGGTGCCCGGCCCTCACATACCGGGTCATGGAGCAGAAAGGGTGCTCGGACATCACACCCCGATTCATGGCACTGAAATCGAGCCCGTCCCTCAAACCCCGGGTCAGGCTGAAGGGGTGCCCGGCCCTCACACCCCGACCATGTAGCACTGAAGGTGCCCGGCCCTCACACCCCGGGTCATGAAGGGGTGCCCGGCCCCTCACACCCCGGTTCACAGGACTGTAGGGGTTGCCCGGCCTTGACACCCCATTTCATGGCACCAGTCAGTGCCTGCACTACACCCCTGCCGCGTCACGAGCAGGCATCGCTGCACACCCCGGGTCATGGACCTAAAGGGGTGCCCGGCCCTCACTACCCGGGTCATGGGGTTGAAGCTGTTTCCGGTCCTCACACCACGGGTCATGGAGCTGAAGGGCTGCCCGGCCATCAAACCCCGATTCATGGCACACTAGAGGGGGTGCCCGGCCTCACCCCGGCTAATAGCACTGAAGGGGTGCCCGCGCAACGCCCAGGTCATGTCACTGAAGTGCCAGCCCTCACACCCCTGGTCATGGACCCAAGGGTGCCCAGCCCTCACTACCCGGAGTCAGGGTTGAAGCGGTTCGGTCTCACACCACAGTCATGGGTGGCCCTGCCCTCACCTGCTGGGTTCACTTAGCTCTGTAGGGGTGCCCGGCCCTCACCCCATTTCATGGCACTAAGGGTACCGGCCTCCCATCCCAGGTCGTGGTGCCCGGCCTCACAGCCATGGCACTGGTGCCCGGCCCTCACACCAGATCATCTTCATTCTGATTTATAGCACTGGTGCCCAGCCCCCTCGCTCCCCGCTCATGGCACTGATTGCCCAGCCCTCACACCCCGGTGTGGCACTGAACCAGTGCCAGCCCGTCACACCAGACCATGGTGCTGGCCGGTCCTCACACCCTGGGTATGGTGCTGGAAGTGCCCGGCCCTCACATACCAGGTCATGGGTGCCGGACATCACACCCCGATTCATGGCAGGTGCCCAACCCTCACACCCTGGGTCATAGCAGGTGCCAGGCCCTCACACCCGTGTCATGAAGGAGTTCACAGCCTCACCCAGTTCATAGCTCTGTAGGGTGACGGCCCTCACATCGTTTTCATGTCACTGAGCCAGCCCTCTCCTGCCCCGGGTCATGGCACTGAAGAAGTCCGGCCCAGGTCATAGCACTGGGCGGTGCCACGTCACAGCCCATGGTCTGGAGGTGCCAGTCCCACCCTGGGCTATGGTGCTGGAAGGGTGCCAGGCCTCACACTTTGGTCATGGAGCAGAAAGGGTGCGGACATCACACCCATGGCACTGAAATCCAGAGGCAGCCCTCAACCCAGGTCATGGTGCCAGAAGGTGCCAGCCCTCACCCCGATTCATAGCATGAAGGGGTGCCAGCCCTCCCAGGTCATGTGGTGACCCCTCACAGTTCATGTCACTGAAGGGTGCACAGCCCTTTACCAGGTCATGGACACAAAAAGTGCCGGCCCTCACTACCGGGTCATGGGGTTGAAGCGGTTTTCCGGTCCTACACACCACGGTCATGGAGCTCAAGGGCTGCCCGGCCATAAACCCCGATTCATGGCACTGTGGATTGCCCGTCCCTCACCGTCGTGAAGGGTGCGCGGCCCTCACCCGGCTCACTTAACTAAGGGCCCTGCCTCGGGTCATGTCACTGAAGGGTGCCCACCCCCTCTCACCGTTTCATAGCACTAGAGTGCCCAGCCCCTCCCACCCAGCTAATGACACTGAAGGGTGCCCACTGGCGGGTCATCACTGAAGGTGGCCCTCACAGGTCATAACTGAGGACTGACAGCCCTCAGACCCCGGTCATAACGCAAGTGCCGGCCCACCCCAGGTCATGTGTCATTGAGTGCGGTCCTCTCCCGCAGTTCATGTCAGTGAAAATGTGCCCGGCCCTCACCAGGTTATGGCACTGAAGAGTGCTGCGGCCCTCATACCCCAGGTCTGGTGCTGGAGGTGCCCGGCCTCTCACCTCGGTCATGGCACTGAAATCAGGCCGGCCTCAAACCCGGGTCATGGTGCTGAAGGGGTGCCAGCCCTCACACCCCATTCATGGCATAAGGGGTCGCGCGGCTTCCCTCCACCAGGTCATGTGGTGCCAGCCACACAGTTCACAGCACTGTAGGGTTGCCCGGCCTTCACACCCCATTCATGGCACTGAAATAGTGCCCGGCACTCACCCGGGTCATGGACCTAAGGGGTGCCAGCCCTCACTACCCAGGTCATAGGGGTTGAAGCGGTTCGGTCCTCATCACAGGTCATGGGCTGAAGGGCTGCCCCGCCTCACACCCGATTCATAACTGAAAGGTGCCCAGCCCTCACCCGTGTCATGTGAAGGAGTGCAGCAGCCTCACACCAGTTCATTGCTCTGTAGGGTCCCAGCCTGCCCTCGCACTAGGGGTGCCGGCCCTCCTGCAGCTCATGGCACTAAGGGGCCCTGCCCTGTTTCCTCCAGGTCATGTCACTGAAGGGTGCCCGGCCCTCACACCCCTAGCCGCCTTCTGAAGGTGCAGCCCTCATCACCCAGGTCTCATGTGGCTGAAGGGGTTCGGCCCTCACGGGTCATGGGGCTGAGGGTGCTCGCCCCTAACACCTGGTCATAGCACTGGTGACCCGGCCTCACCCGGGTCATAGCACTGAAGGTGCCCAGCCCACCCAGTGTCATGTCATTAATGCCAGCCCTCACACCCCAGGTCCTGTCTGAAAGGGTGCCAGTCCCTCCCACTCAGAACAATGCTGAAGGGTACCCGGCCCCTCCTTACCCGGGTCATGGTGCTGGGCTTGGCTCTCACACCCCGATTCAAGGCACTGAAGGCCAGCCTCACACCCCAGGTCATGGCACTGAGTGCCAGCCTCACCCGTGTCATGTGAAGGGTGCCAGCCCCTCACCCAGTTCATGGCGCTCTGGGGTGCCCAGCCTACAGCCCATTTTCATGGCACTAAAGAGGTACCGGCCCTCACACACCCGTGGCATGGCACTGGGTTTGCCCGGCCCTCACACCCCAGGTCATGTACCCTAAAGTGGTGCCCGGCTACACCGATTCATGGCACTGAAAGGGTGGCTACCCCGACTCATAACTGAAGGGGTGCCAGTCCTCACCCTAGGCTATGGTGCAGGTTATGCCCGGCCCTCATACCGGGTCATGGGCAGAAGGGTGCCCGGACGCTCACACCAGATTCTTGGCACTGAAAGTGCCCAGCCTCACCTGGGTCACTGAGGTGCCAGTCCCTCACCCGTGTCATGTGAAGGTTCCTGGCCTACACCCCTTTATAACTGTGGGTGCCCGGCCTCACCTCGTTTCATGGCACTGAAGGGGGTGCTAGGCCCTCACACCCCGGTCATATGCTAAAAGCAGCCGTCACACCCTGGCCATGGCACTGAAGGTGTGCCCGGCCTCACACCACGTGGTCATAGACCAAAACAGTGCCGGCCCTCACACCCCTGGTCATAGACTAAACAGGTGCCCAGCCCTCACCCCAGTTATGGGACTGAAGGGTGCCGGGATCATGGCACTGAAGGAGTTACCAGCCCTCACCCGTAGCCGCACTGAAGGTTTGCCAGCGCAGGTCTTAGCCCTAAGTGGTGCTTGTTAACACCTGATTCATGGCACTGAAAGGGTGCCAGCCCTCATACCCCGACTCATGGCACTTAATATACCCTTCCACCAGGTCGCCTCAGGTGCCAGCCGTCTAACCAGGCCATAGTGCTGAAAAAGTGATCCCTCACCAGGCTATGAATTGCTGGAGGGTGCCCGGCCCTCTATGCAGATCATGGAGCAGAAGAGACCAGACATCACACCCCGATTCATAGCACTGAAAGTGCCAACCCTCACACCCTGGGTCATGGCACTGAGGTGCCCAGGCCTCCTGTGTCATGTGAAGGAGTTCACGGCCTACACCCGGGTTCCTTAGCTCTGTAGGGATGCCCACCCTCACACCTCGTTCCGCTATTGTCACTGAAGGGGTGCTCGGCCCTCACCCCGTGTCTGCTGAAGCGGTGCCGGCCGTCACCCCTGGACATGGCACTGAAGGTGTGCCCGGCGGGTGGAGCCAATACAGTGCAGCCCTCACCCCTGGTCGCGGAGCCCTAAACAGGTGCCGGCTTCCACACAGGTCATGGGACTGAAGGTGCCAGCAGTCCCACCCGGGTCATGGCACTGAAGAGTGACCAGCTACACAGGTCATAGCACTGAAAGTGCCAGCCCACCAGGTCATGTCATTGGTGCCGGCCTCACCCGGGTCATGTCAGGAAATGCCCGGCCCTCACACCCCAGGTCATTAGCACTGAGGGTGCTCGGCCCTCACATCGGCTAATGGCACTGAAGTTACTTGGTCCTGGCCGGGTCATGTCACTGAGCGGTGCCAGCCCTCACCCAGGTCATGGCACTGGGCGGTGATCCGTCACTCCTAGCCATAGCACTGAAGGTATGCCCGGCCTCACAGACCCTGGTTATAGACCTAAAATGGTGGCGACCCTCACACCTCCCGGGTCATGGGGCTGGGGTGCCCGGCCACCTCACACCCCGATTCGCACTGAAAGGTGCCCGGCCCTCACGCCGACTCTGTGAGGTTCCTGGCCCTTGGTCATAGCACTGAAGCAGTGCCCAGCCGTCACACGGAGCCATGGTGCTGGAGGGTGCCAGTCCTCACCGTGGAGCTATGGTGCTGGAGGGTGCGGCCCTCATGTGGTCATGGTATTGAAGGGTGCCCAGCCCTCACACCCCGATTCATGGCACTGATGGGGTGCCAGTGGCCCTCACACCCAGGGTCATGTGAAGTGCCCAGCCCTCACACCCGGTTCACAACTCTGCCCGGCCACACCCCACATTTCATGGCACTGAAATAGTGCCAGCACTCACACCGACATCATGTGAAGGGTGCAGCCTCACGGTCATGGACCCTAAATGGGTGCCAGCTCACTACCCAGGTCATGGGGTTGGTTCCGGTCCTCACCACAGGTCATGGGCTAAGGGCTGCCCAGTATCACGATTCATGGCACTGAAAGGGTGCCAGCCCTCACACCCGTGTCATGTGAAGGAGTGCGGCATCACCCCAGTTATAGCTCTGTAGGGGTCCCCAGCCCTCCACCGCGACTTTTCCTTTGGCACTAGAGGGGGTGCCCAGCCCTCACACAGCTCATGGCACTGAGGGGCCCTGCCTTGACACCTCGGGTCATTTCACTGAAGGTGCCGGCCCTCACACCCCGGGTTATGGCACTGAGCGGTACCAGCCGTCACACCCCCCTGGCCATAGCACTGATATGCGGCCCTCGGGTCTCATGGTGCTGGAGGTGCCCATCCTCCACACCCCTTCATGGCACTGGTAGCCAACCGGGTGCTCGGCCTCACACCCCGTGTCATGAAGGGGTGCCTGGCCTCACACCCGGGTCATGATCACTGAAGGGGTGCCCGGCCTCACACCCTGATTCATTTCACTGAAGGGGTGCCTGACCTCACACCCCTGGTCATGAAGGCCCGGCCTCACACCCCGGTTTGCAGCACTTAGGGGTGCCTGGCCTCACACCCCTCTCATAGCACCAAAGGGTGCCCGCCTCACACCCGGTTCATGAACAGTGGTGCCCAGCCCAACACCTGGCATGGCACTGGGTGCCCAGCCTCACACCACGGGTCATGGGGTTGAAGCGGTTCTCACCTCACACCCAGGTCATGGTGCTGAGGTGCCCCCCACACCCCGGTCATGGTGGCTGGAAGGGTGCCCGCCCTCACACCCTGGTCAAGGGGTTGAAGCACCCACACCCCTGGGTCATGGTGCTGATGGGGTGCCCGCCTCACTCCCAGGTCATATCACTGAAGGGGTGCCTGGCCTTCACCCCGGTCATGGCACTGAAGGGTGCCCGCCCTCCACCCTAGGTCATGGTGCTGAATGGGTGCCCGGCTTACACCCCGATTCATGGCACTGAAAGGGAGCCCGCCTCACACCCGGTCATGGTGGCTGAAGGGGTGCCTGGCCCCACCCTGGGTCATGGGGTTGAAGCGGTACGCCATCACACCCCGGTCATGGTGCTGATGGGGTGCCCGTCTCACACCCGATTCTTGGCACTGAAATCGAGCCCGTCCCAACACTCTGGGTCATGGTGCTGAAGTGCCGGCCCTACACCCCATTTCATTTCACTGAAGGTGCCTGACCTCACACAACGGAATGGTGCCCGGCCTCACACCCCGGGTGCCAGCACTGTAGAGGTGCCTGCCTCACACCCCGTTTCATGGCACTGAGGTGCCCGGCCTCACACCCCAGTTCATGACACTGAAGGGGTGCTTGGCCTCACACCCGGGTCATGGAACTGAAGGGTGAACGGCCCTCACACCCCAGGTCAGGTCACTGAAGGGGTTCCCTGCCCTCACACCCCGGGTCATGGCACTGAAGGGGTGCCTGCCCTCACACCCCTGGTCATGGTGCTGAAGGTGCCTGGCTCACACCCTTATGGCACTGAAAGGTGCCCGCCCTCAAACTCACTGAAGGTGCCTGACCCTCACACAACGGGGTCATGTGAAGGGGTGCCCGCCTCACACCCGGGTTCAGAGCACTGTAGGGGTGCCTGGCCTCACACCCCGGTTCATGACACTGAAGGTGCCTGCCTCACACCCCGGGCCATGGAATGGCACGGCCCCTAACACCCTGGGTCATGGACTCCAAGTGCCCGCCTCACACCACGGGTCATGGGGTTGAAGCGGTTCCCGGCCCTCACACCCCGGGGTCATAAACACGAAGGGGTGCCCGGCTCACACCCCAGGTCATGTCATTGAAGGGGTTCCAGGCCCTCACACCCCCGGGCAGTCAGGCACTGAAGGGGTGCCTGTCCTCACACCCTGGGTCATGGTGCTAAAGGCCTGGCTTTCACACCCCCGATTTATGATACACTGAAAGGGTGCCCGCCCTCAAACCCCGGGTCATGGTACGCAGGGGTGCCTGGGCCTCAGCACCCCTGGTCATGTCACTAAGGGGTGCCTGGGCCTCACACCCTGGTTCATGGGGGCTGGAAGTGGTTCCTCGCCCACACCCCGGGTCATGGTGTTGATGGGGTTCCCGGCCTCACACCCCTGGGTCATGTCACTGAAAGGGTTCCCGGCCCTCACACCACGGGTCATGGCACTGAAGGGGTGCCTTGGCCTCACACCCCGGGTCATGGTGCTGAATAAGTCTGGCCACACCCCGATTCATGGCACTAAAAGGTGCCTGGCTCACTCCCTGGGTCATGGTGGCTGAGGGTGCCTGCAGCCCCTACACCCCTGGGTCAAGGCTGAAGCGTTCCTGGCCATCACACCCCGGGTCATGGTGCTGATGGGGTGCCCGCCCTCACACCCCTGATTCTGGCACTGGAAATCGGTGCCTGGCCCTAACACTTCTGGGTCATGGTGCTGAAGGGTGCCTGGCCCTCACACCCTGATTCATTTCACTGAAGGGGTGCCTGACCACAACGGGGTCATGTGAAGGGGTGCTCGGCCCTCACACCCGGGTCAGAGTACTGTAGGGGTGCCTGGCCTCACACCCCGGTTCATGACACACTGAAGGGGTGCCTGCCCTCACACCCCGGGTCATGGAACTAAAGGGGTCCCTCACACCCCGGGTCATGGCACTGGATGAGTGACTGGCCTCTCACACGTGTCATGTCACTGAAGCGGTGCCTGGCTGTCACACCCCTGGCCATGGCACTGAAGGAGTGCTGGCCCACACACCCTGACTGCACGGTGGGGTGCCTGTGCCTACACCCTGGTCATATGCTGAAGTGGGGTGCCTGGCTTACACCCTGATTCATGCACTGGAAAGGTGTCTGCCCGCACACCCAGGGTTATGTCACTAAAGGATGCCTGGCCTCTCACCCGGGGCATGGTGCTGGAAGGGGTGCCTGGCTTTCACACCCGGATTCATGGCACTGAGGGTGCTGGCCCTCCACCCAGGGTCATGGTGGCTGAGGGGTGCCCGGCCTCACACCCCGGGTCATGGGGTTGAAGGCCCGGCCATCATACCCTGGGTCATGGGGGTGCCAGCCTCACACCCAGTTTACAGCACTGTGAGAGGGTGCCCGGCCCTCACACCCGGGTCATGGGAGGTCAGCTCCGGCCGTCAAACCCCGGCCATGGTGGGAGGGGTGTCCAGCCCTGACACCCCGGGTCAAGACATCAGTGGGTGCCTGTAACTGACGCCCTGGGTCATGTCACTGAAGGTATGCCCGGCCCTCACACCCCTGGTCATAGACCCAAACGAGTGCCCGGGCCCCTCACATCCCTGGTCATGGGGTTGAAGGTGCCCAGCCCTCACATCCTGGGTCATGGGGCTGAAGGGTGCCGGCCCTCACACCCAGATTCATGGCATGAAGGGGTTGCCCTGGCCCTCTCACCCTGGGTCATGCTAAGGTGCCTGCCCTCACACCCCGGGTCATGTCACTGAAAGGGTGCACGGTCCACACCCATGGGTCATAGTTCTGAAGGGGTGCCTGGCCCTCACACCCTGATTCATGGCACTGAAATCGAGGCCGGCCCTCACACCCTGGTCTATGGTGCTGAAGGGGTGCCTGGCCACACCTGTCCGCAGCATCAGATGGGGTGCCCGGCCCACACCCCTGTATGCACTGAATGGGCACTGCCCTCACACCCCTGGTTCACACACTGAAGGGTTTCCCGGCCTCACACCTGGTCATGGCACTGAAGGTGCCTGGCCTCACACCCCGGTCATGGAGCTAAAGGTGCCCGCCCTCACACCCCTGGGTCATGGGGTTGAAGGAACTGCCTCACTCCTCGGGTTCATGCTGGAGGTGCCCTCACACCCCAGGTCATGTCACTGAAGGTTCCCGGCCTCACACCCCTGGGTCATGGCACTGAAGGGGTGCTCTGTCCTCACACCCTGGGTCATGTCACTGAAGGGGTGCTGGCCTCACACCCTGATTCATTTCACTGAAGGTGCCTGACCACACCTCAAACTGTGAAGGGTGCCTGCCGTCACACCCTGGTTTGCAGCACTGTTAGGGTGCCCGGCCTCACACCCTGCTTCATGGCACTGGAAGGGTGCCTGGGCCTCACACTCCGGTCTGGCAGTGAAGGGGTGTCTGGCCCCACACCGCGGGTCATGGCACTGAAGGGTGCCTGGCCCTCACACCACGTGGTCATGGGTTAGTGGTTCCCGGCCCTCACACCCCAGGTCATGTCACTGAAGGTGCCTGGCCTCACACCACGGGTCATGGCACTGAAGGGGGTGCCTGGCCCTCACACCCCTGGGTCATGGTGCTGAATGGGTGCCCGGCTTCACACCCCGATTCATGGCACTAAAAGGGTGCCCGGCCTGCTCCCCGGGTCATGGTGGCTGAGGGGTGCCCAGCCCTCACACCCCGGGTCATGGGGTTGAAGCGGTTCCCGGCCATCACACCCCGGGTCATGGTGCTGATAGGTGCCCGGCCTCACACCCTGATTCTGGCA
>NW_024713131.1:0-6328 GCF_018991925.1 Homarus americanus | reverse complement strand
TGAATACCTTTTGTTTACCTTCGTGGCTTAAGAACACATCTTAACACCATAAGACTATTCGCCTCAATGCAATAATACAGTAATTGATTATTGTATTCTAATAATATTTACGGTGTATCTTTTGAACCAGATTTATTGTTTGACTTTTGTGAATGAGAAACTGGTTGAGGTGTATTGTGGTAAACATCCTTAAGAGCAGCTCTGTGTGTTCTTACGACCTCAAAGTAACACAAAAGGTAGCCAATATCTACCCTTGGTCAGTCACTTTATGTAGATGTCAATTGTGTCATTTCTCTAGACTTAGTGCCCCCTGGAGGAGAAAGTAAATACAATGTTGATTATTTTGGTCACAACACACGCTAGTAGATTATTTTTTCCTATTTAACTAAATAATTAACACTATGTAGCTAACTAATTATATGACTCAAAGATGGTAACCAATATGGCGTCGATATTGTTCACATACTATATGATAAATAGATGTATTGTCTGTTTAATTTTAGGGAAGAATTTAATTTATAAACTTTCGAGAATCTGGATACAGGAGTTTTGTCTTTGCGTGTGTGTGTGTGGTGATGATGATGACGGATACTTTCCTCTGCAGTGAAAAAAATATCTTGACATTGCAAAGTTTAACTGTAAGCCGAAGGAACGTTTGTAATGTGACTTATTATGTGAAATTGTAACTTGAAATTCTTTGTGAAAAAATATTTCCCTATAAAGTTTGGCAGTAAATGAAGTATTACATCAAGGTGTAACTTGTGGTTCCTTGTGGAGTAATTACTTATGTGGACGATACAGCTACTCCAGGGTGTAAGACCTAGAGTAGAAAGTCTTAAGACCTTACCTGAGGTTGAAAGACTCTTATAGTGGAACGTCTTAGGTATTGAAACTTTAATTACAGTAAATAAAATATAATCTACCTAAATATTCCTTCACCTGGCGACAACTAATGATACAGGTGGTGTAATAGCTCTTTAAAATTCCTCAGTTTGATATAATAATGACCACACATGAACTTTTAATGTACAATATCTTGATAACACATTAGCTGCAACATTACACATAGTCCAGTGTATGTGTAGTGAGGGACATCTACCTAAATGAGTTACAGAATGTGGAGTTGAGGCAAAAAATGTTGGGACATGTTTGAGATCATCAGTTGAGCCAAACGTTTATACTCAATCTTGTTTTAATGGTATTTTAGAGCGACCGAAAAATTTAAACAAAATGGCCGGCTTGGCTCGGGGGATCCACAAGTCCTCTTATAAAGGATCGACAATAAATGAAAACAAATCAGATTAATTTAAACACATTTCCAAGAGTATTAGATCCTGTAAAGAGAGAAAATTAATACTTGATATTTGTAGAAGCTTTTTTTTTCGTCCGTTTTCGTCTTGGTTAAAACAATTGTGGTGGTTACCTGTTCCAAGCGGTAGACATCAAGGAAATGGATCAAGACCTTAATACTCAAAGGTACACATGATGATTTGTTCCCAAGTCCGAGGATTTACTTCACAAAACAGATTAACTTTAGGACACAATGATGGCGAACAAAATAACATCAACATTGCGTACAGTACATATCTTGCTTTGACTCTTAACTCTTGTAATTTTTCGTAATGTTAGTGAATGAATTTGAGATTCTGGGCATATTTTCTTGTTTTCTTTCTAATCAAGTGTAAAGGAAGATGTACTGTTTATTGATGGATTTGGTGATGTCTTAATAGTGTATTAGTATGTTAATATTACACAGGTTTGGTATAGTGGTGACGGTAATGTAGTGTAGTAAGATTTTAACACATGGAGGTGAATTTGTCTTTTATGTTGAGGATTTGTTAAAGGGAAGATCTGATGGACGGGGATAATTGTCTGGTTGTGATGGACACGGCTCACCTAACCTAACCCAATCTAACCTAACCCAACCCAACCTAACCCAATCTAACCTAACCCAACCCAACCTAACCCAACCTAACCCAACCCAACCTAACCTAACCCCTATATATGTGTGTGAGATAAGGTTCTGATTCAAGAACAAGATGCACAAGTTCGAATCCAAATTGAGCTGTAGGGTTTGTTGACTAATTCGGGGCTTCACATTCATAAAACTCTCAAATGGGATACGACTAAACCCGAAGCCCCATCTTCCGTCGGTCGGTCGTCGGTGTCAGGTCAAAGTTCAGTTTGTAGTTCACCTCCTGTGATATGTGTCATTTATCGAAACGAAACATGAGGTTAACGTGAAAACAAAACCTCGAAGCAACACGTATAAACAGGGGTCGAGATTGATTGATTGATTGATTGATTGATCCCGATGCTGAAATTAACACTAAAATTTTATACTGAAATCGAGATAAATGCAGGTAAGGTTGGCGTATGGAATTATTGAAGAACGATCACAGAAATGTTTTACCTGTTTCCTGTGATGTAAATCCAAAATGGTGTTAATTGTCATGGGTTTATACGTCCAAAATGTTCTTCATATCGTAGGGTCTTACATCCAAATATGCCATCCAAGTCCATATGTCCATTCATCCAGTTAGCTGTTTATCCATCCACCGATTCACCCACCTACCCATCTCTCCTCCCATTCAGTCCCCCATCTACCCATCTATCCTCCCATTCAGTCTCCCATCCATCCATCCATCCATCCATCACACGAGGAATAGAATGACCCACTTATAATTTTTCTCTTTCCTGCTGCACTAAGGATCAACCACCCAGAGTGGTATGGCTACCCTGAGTAAGTACACTCTGTATTCCTCCTTTACTAACTTGTTGGTGGCAGGTGAACGGGTAGTGTCAATGTTGCAGGTGTAGAAACGTATATGGATATTGGAGTTTGTTTGTGGGTGAGGAGGTGGATAGTAGGTTTGTTTATTGGGTGTAGAGCGTGAATGAGTTTTGTTTTATGAGTGTGGGCCGTGAATGTAGTAGGTTTGTTTGTGGGTGTGGGGCGTGGATAGTAGGTTTGTTTTGGGTGTGGGGCGTGGATAGTAGGTTTGTTTGTGGGTGTGGGGCGTGGATAGTAGGTGTGTTTGTGGGTGTAGAACGTGGATAGTAGGTATGTTTGTGGGTGTAGAGCGTGGATAGTAGGCATGTTTGTGGGTGTAGGGCGTGGATAGTAGGTATGTTTGTGGGTATAGGGAGTGGATAGTAGGTTTGTTTGTGGGTGTTTGAGAGTGGATAGTAGGTATGTTTGTGGGTGTGGAGTTATTAGGTATGTTTGTGGGTGTGAGGCATTGGATATTAGGTTTTGTTTGTTGACGGGTGTGGGCATGGATGTGGGGTATGTTTGTGGGTGAGTGGATAGTAGAGGTAACTGTTTGTGGGTGTGGGGCGTGGATAGTAGGTTTGTTTGTGGGTGTGGGGCGTGGATAGTAGGTTTGTTTGTGGGTGTAGGGCGTGGATAGTATGTTTGTTTGTGGGTGTAGGGCGTGGATAGTAGGTATGTTTGTGGGTGTAGGGCGTGGATAGTAGGTTTGTTTGTGGGTGTAGGGCGTGGATAGTAGGTTTGTTTGTGGGTGTAGGGCGTGGATAGTAGGTTTGTTTGTTGGTGTAGGGAGTGGATAGTTGGTTTGTTTGTGGGTGTAGGGCGTGGATAGTAGGTTTGTTTGTGGGTGTAGGGCGTGGATAGTAGGTTTGTTTGTGGGTGTAGGGCATGGATAGTAGGTTTGTTTGTGGGTGTAGGGCGTGGATAGTAGGTTTGTTTGTTGGTGTAGGGAGTGGATAGTTGGTTTGTTTGTGGGTGTAGGGCGTGGATAGTAGGTTTGTTTGTGGGTGTAGGGTGTGGATAGTAGGTTGTTTGTGGGTGTGGGGCGTGGATAGTAGGTTTGTTTGTGGGTGTAGGGCGTGGATAGTAGGTTTGTTTGTGGGTGTAGGGCGTGGATAGTAGGTTTGTTTGTGGGTGTAGGGCGTGGATAGTAGGTTTGTTTGTGGGTGTAGATACATACATAGTTAAGAGGAATAAATCAAAATGGGAAGAAGATTAAGATAAATAAACTGATGATTAATGGTACAGGTGAGTTAATAAAATAGATATAAATAGATAAATACAGTAGATAGATAGATAGATAGATAGATATATAAGAACATAAGAACATAAGAAAATAAGGAGTCTGCAATAGGCCGGTTGGCCTGTGCATTGCAGCTCCTGTCGAGAGTTACTACCACTCTCTATCATCCATGAATCTATCTAGCCTCCTTTTGAAACTTTCCAGAGTTCCGCACTTACTACAAAGTTGCTAAGCTTGTTCCACTCGTCCACCACCCTATTTGTGAAACAGTTTCTTCCTATCTCCCTCCTAAACCTAAACTTATCCAACTTGAATCCGTTGCTCCGACTCCTATCCTGCTCGGATATTATAAGAACCTTATCTATATCCCCTTTAGTGATTCCTTTCACCCACTTAAATACTTCTATCATATCTCCCCGCACTCTTCGTCTTTCTAGGGAATGCAAGTTAAGTTTCTTTAACCTATCCTGATATGGAAGGTTTCTAAGTCCCGGAATCATTTTTGTCATTCTTCGCTGCACCGACTCTAGTGAATTTATATCCATTCTATAATAGGGGCACCAGAACTGAACCGCATAATCGAGGTGCGGCCTAACTAGCGCAAGATATAGTTGCAATAAGACCTCTGCACTCTTGTTACTTACACTTCTAGATATAAAACCCAATACTCTGTTTGCCTTATTTCGAACATTAACGCACTGTTTTCTAGGCCGTAGGTCCGGGCTTACAAGTACCCCTAGGTCTCTTTCACAAGTCGACTTCTCTAGGTTGATGTTGTTAAGGCTGTATACATTATAAGTATTTGTTCTTCCAATATTAAGTACGCTGCACTTGCTGGTGTTGAATTTCATTTGTCATTTTTCAGACCACCCCTGCAGATTATTTAGATCCTCCTGTAGATTTCAGATTTGCCCCCGAGGTGGCTAGTTTATTGGGCACCCCCTTACATCCTGTGCAAGGTGAAGCGCAGAAGCGTTTACAGCGCCCAACAGGGAAGTATGAAAAGTTCATACTTGCCTTTATGACTCGTACATTAAGGGCGTAAACGCCTGAAGGGTCATAGGTTCTGTCAAGTTACATAAAGTGAGAGAATGATGAGTGTGTGGGGGGAAAGTTCCCGGTACATTTTATCTGTTTATGGCAAAGTGTGGCAGGTCCCTAATAATGTCAAATGCCCGGCCTGTGACTAGGAGGAGGGATAAATCCTCCTGTAGTGCATTTGCATCCTGCCCTGAATTAATTTACCGCCCTATTTTGGTGTCATCCGCAAACTTGCTTATGTCACTGCTGATCCCAATATCTAAATTGTTTATGTAGATTATGAACAACAGTGGGCCTAGTACTGACCCCTGGGGAACCCCACTGGTTACACGGCCCCACTCAGATTTAACACCATCTACGCTGACCCTCTGCGTTCTATCGGTGAGCCATGATTTTATCCAATTTAAAACTTTCCCCTCGATGCCATGAGCCTTAATTTTTCTTAGAAGCCTCTGATGCGGTACTCTGTCAAATGCTTTGCTAAAGTCTAAGTAAATAACATCGTAATTTTCGTCATTATCTACCACCTCGAAGACTTTCCTAAAAAACGTTAGCAGGTTGTTAGACAAGATTTGCCCTTGCTGAAGCCATGTTGAGAGTCGTAGATTAATTTGCTTTTCTCTAGATGCGATCGGATGCTATCTGCTATAATTGATTCAAGAAATTTCCCCACTACTGACGTCAAACTGATCGGCCGGCAATTTGACGCTGATGCTCTGTCTCCCTTTTTGAATATGGGTACTACATTTGCCTGTTTCCACAAGTCTGGCACAACTCCGGTGTCTAATGATTTTGTAAATAAGTTTACGAGGGGTCCGCTAATCTGTTCCCTACACTCTTTCAAGCCGACCTCGGTGGTACCTCATCCCAGTCTCTGGGATTTTGTTTTTGCCCATTTATCTCTAAGAACATCCTTTTCTGATAGTGATATTCTTTAATTTCTTCTTCCTTCTTAAATATCGTTCCACCCTGAATTTCATCTCTGAACTTTTTGTGAAAACTGATAAGAAGTAGCTGTTCAATGCTTTGCTTATTTCTTCACTGCCATTTATCACTTCTCCCCTCCCTGACTTTAAAGGCCCAACTTTGTCCTTGACCTTTGTCCTATATACCCGGAAAAATCCCTTGGGATTCGCCTTGGATTCTCTTGCTATTTTGATTTCATAGTCTCTCTTTGCTTTCCTTACATTTTTCTTAACATTCCTAGATAGTTCATTATACCTGTTTCTGAGCTGCTCCTCCCCTCCCTTTAATTTCTTAAATATTCCTTT
>NW_024713130.1:0-10862 GCF_018991925.1 Homarus americanus | reverse complement strand
ACTCCAAGAGTCCAAAACCAATCATTTATTGATGATACGAAGCTACCAAAACCAACCTAACTTTACCCAAATTTCCCAAAGATCACCACGGTATGTTTCGTTACCATACGTTAGCTTCATATCGTCTGCTTTGAGAAAAATTGTGAGATCATCATTCTTGGTTGTGATAAACTTCCAACATTAGTTATCTTTGTTCGAAAGTTCTTTCATCGAATGATTCAATTTGTTTGAAAAAGTTTCGGATGGTCATTGATTCGAAAATCATAGACACTTCAGATCATTAAGGAAAATAAACTTCTTGAATAACAAACTTTCGAAAAAATATTTGTTGTGATAAGTAGTGAGGAGCCTAGTGAGCAGCCGGCTTCCTCCTATGTGGAGGAAGCCGGCCTTCGACACAAGCTTTGAGTGTTATTTATTAACGTTTAAATGGTTTTTATGAAAGTTCTATTTTATTTATTATGTTTTTAACTTGCAATATTTTATTTTAGTCCTTTAAACATTAAATTTAATTCGGCGAAATATAACCTACGCTGTTGCGTCGCCAGGGATGTAATTACCACAATCAATCAGCCCAGTGTCTCTTAAGAGGTGGCCAACCTTACCACACAAACCATTAAGTTCCTCTCTCGGTATTTGAAGGAGAAGTGATTGTCATGTGTAGCGAGAGTTTTCAGCATTATTTGTATGTGTTACAAAACACCAATGTAACTTACGGGACTAACTTACCATCTGTTGATACTGTTATAATGAGACTATGATTGGGATACAAATATTACTGAAAATTATGGACAAATTATTATTTTTTCATTGTATAAAAATTTTGCTTCAAGGTTATGATGACCTTTAAATTTATATAAGATTAAATTATCTGTTCTATTGATGTAGTACAGCGTTCATGTCAAAATGAACTATTTTATTGGTGTAAAATAATTCATGTGTTCTTATAATATTTATAACTTTTTGTAAGCCCCAGAAAGGGATGGTATAGGTGAGGATGGGAGTAGTATACTGCATAATCCTTTTGATGTAATAGTTTTATTGACTATAAAATATTTCAATTTCAATTTCAGTATTTGAACGCACGAGAAGGTCCTTGGTGAGGCATTCATGAACACATTGTACTTTGCAAGTTTGTATATAATAAAAGACGTCTGTGGTTATTGTCGGTTTACATAAGCTGGAGGTGACTGTGGCTTAAGCCTGAGTGTACTGGTCAGGTGAGACCTATTTGTAAACGCCACACACCTTGATCCGGGCGAATAGTGGCCGTTACACCCTCTGGCCCCCACACACCCTCTGGCTCCCACACACCCTCTGGCTCCCACACATCCTCTGGCCCTTACAAACGATATGGCCTCACACATCCTGTGGCCCTCTCACACTCCATGGCCCTCTCACACTCCATGGCCCTCTCACACTCCATGGCCCTCACACAATCTGTAGCCCTCACACACACTGTAGTCGTCACATACTCTGTAACGTAGTGTAACCCTTACACAAATATGGCACTCACACACCCTGTGGCCCTGACACATGTTGTGACCCTCACACACCCTGTGGCCGTCACACAATCTGTTGCCTTCACACACCCCAGACCCCACACACCTTTGTGGCCCACATGCCCTGTGGCCCTGACATACCCTGAGGCCTTCACACACCCCAGGTCTCTCACACAATCTGCTGTCTTCACACACCCTGTGACTCTACACGCCCACCTTCACACACCCTGCACAATCACACACCCTCTGGCCCTCAATCACTCCTGTAAACTTGGCACAACCTGTGGCCCACATACCCAGGCCCTCACATACCCTGTAACTCACACCCTGTGGCCCCTCTCACAAACCGTGGCCCTCACACACCCTGTGACCTTAGCACACCCTGTGGCCCTCACAAACCCTGTTGCCTTCACACACCCTGTGGCCTTCACACACCCTGTGGCCCTCACATACCCTGTGGCCCTCACGCACCCTGTTGGCCTCTCACACTCTCTGAACCTGGCCCTTAGACACTCTATGGCCCTTACACACCCTGTGACCCTCACATATCCTCTGGCTCCTCACACCCCGTGTGGCCCACACACACCCCATGGCCCTCACACACCCTGTGGCGCTTACACACCCTATGGCCCTCACACACCCTGTGACCCTTACACACACACACACACACACCCGGCATTCCTCACATACCCTCTGGCCCTCACACACCCGGTGGCCCTTATATACCCGGTGGCCCCCACACCCAGTGGCCCTCACACACACTGTGGCCCTCACATACCCGGTGGCCCTCACACACCCGGTGTCCCTCACACACCCGGTGGCCCTTATATACCCGGTGGCCCTCACATACCCGGTGGCCCTCACATACCCGGTAGCCCCTCACATACCCGGTGGCCCTTATATACCCGGTGGCCCTTATATACCCGGTGGCCCTCACACACCCAGTGGCCCTCACACACCCAGTGGCCCTCACACACACTGTGGCCCTCACACAACCAGTGGTCCTCACACACCCAGTGGTCCTCACACACCCAGTGGCCCTCACATACCCGGTGGCCCTTATATACCCGGTGGCCCTCACACACCCAGTGGCCCTCACACAAACTGTGGCCCTCACATTGCCTGTGGTCCTCACACACCCGGTGGCCCTCACAAAGGCAACTGGATTACATGGACAGAGAGAGGTTTAAATATACAGGGTGACCTTAAAAACATGAGGTCAGGTCTTAATGATGTCATCCACTAATCCCCACACCAACACACACGTAGAGGAGCTTAAGAGAAGGGGGGGTGACATGACTAGTCAGATCAGGTCAAAAATAAGGGACCCACAAAATAACTATCATACATCTAGATCAAAGGTTTTCAAAGCATTTTTAACCTTGGGCCACTGACAAATAAATTTATGTAACATATTATCAGTTTTGAACTGACCATCACTAAGGTTTATTGATTTTAATTCCTACAGTCTGTACTCACCCCTGAAGATGTAAATTACACGAAAGCGCTTGGGAACTTCGTGTTTTCTTTTTCCTTGTGGTTATCAGCATATACCTGGATCACGCGCACCTACAGTGATTTATTTGGATATATATATATATATATATATATATATATATATATATATATATATATATATATATATATATATATATATATATATATATATATATATATATATATATATATATACATATATATATATATATATATATATATTCCAAATAATTTTTCTGATGTAGTAGGTTTGGGAAATTCGCTACATTTTGATTTTGGAAAAATCATATTTGGGAAACGCAAATTATATTAAACTTAACTTATCGGGATTTTCAACATGACAGCATGAAATTGTTGTTTGAATATCGGAGGTTGTAACGACTCCAACTGTACGTCACTAAAAGCAATTGAAGTTTACACCTCATTCTCGTTTACTGTGTCACACGTTTATATATATATATATATATATATATATATATATATATATATATATATATATATATATATATATATATATATATATATATATATATATATATATATATATATGCTGATAACCACAAGAAAACACGAAGTTCCCAAGCGCCTTCGTGTAATTCACATCTTCAGGGTGAGTACAGACTAAGGAAAAATACTTGACAAGGCTAACATATACAGTAGAGGAGAGTGAGATAAAGTCCCTATGGGACAGCAGGTGGTTATCAGCATATACTTGGATCACGCGCACCTACAGTGATTTACTTGCACACACACACACACACACATATATATATATATATATATATATATATATATATATATATATATATATATATATATATATATATATATATATATATATATATATATATATATATATATACTGTATATATATACACACAATTGAACGAATTTGCTGTCAGTTATATATTTATATTGCCATTTTGAATTGTTGTATTGTATTCAAATGTTTGTCGACATGAAGCTCCCACCTGCCGTGTTCCATCTACATATTTTTACCATCAACATTTGGAGTGGACGCGAAAATTTGAAAAATTTTATGATACTATTTGCAGGAACCAGGTCGTTAAACTCTGGCGTAAACAAAAAGCAAAACAGACATGCAAGTTTTTCATCAAAGGAGCAACACAGTATTTGTCGGGGCTCTTGTTTCAACACAACACATTGACTATTACAAAATGAAATAATTTGTCACTTTTACGTCTTACATATTTTATTTGAGATGCACAGGAGAGGAAAAAATAAAAACTGTGGAGAATATATTACAATGTAATTTACACACAATGGTATTATAGATAGAATTAATTTAAGAAAAGAAAATTCTAGTGTACTCCAGACACCAAACAGTCGCTGTCCATCATTCTCAAAATCCATTATCTGAAAGGTCAGAGCCACTCTCTCACCTCACTCGGTGCATAAATTGACAAATTGAATATAAAAATTTTCTGTAAAACTCTGTTTCAAAATGTGCAAAATATGATTTGATGCTTTAAGAAAATAATAATTAGCTGAAGCTAAACTTGAAAACAAAAGACTTGTGAATAAAACACTCGGTGATTTTAGCTTTAAATGGTGATGTGTTGCTTCAGGTCTTAACATGATGGTGTTAGGAAATATTGGACAATACCTCCATGTACTGTGCTGTATATTGAGGGTAATTAATGATAACCAGCGCCATTCTTCAAGCTATTTTTTCATTGTATTAAACTGATGCATTGTTTGTTTATTAAGATAACAATGAAGTTTGAGACTGTCAGCTTCTTACACTAATACTACCAGCATAGTTTCCACCAAAAGCTGTCGTCTTATTTATAACATTTGAAGAACAAAGACACTACTAGGAACCTTTTGTTTAGTGTTACGACAGACACTCCCACTAATTAAAAACATACCTGTTTTGAGTGGACACACACACAAACACACATACTTTCTCTCTCTCTCTCTCTCTCAAAATAACTGTGTGAGTCAGTGAGTGTATTTCCTTTAAACTCGGCAACAAAGGTCAGACAGGACAGACAAAACACCATTGTTGCCTTGATCATGTATTTCGCATTTAGATTTTGCAGTGACCATTGCAGCCTGGCGTCCTTCAACAAATATGTTTCAATCAGTCGTTGTCAGTAGTGTTAGCGAGGGAACACGTAACGAGTTTAGTGTTGTGTCTCTTTTACTGAACTGTGATGATTACTGGTGTATTGTGTAATGATTATCGTGTTTTAGTTTGGCTCGGCTCACTCCTATGGCGGAAAATGTAAAAATACGTAGCAACGATTTTTTTTAGGAAGTGTTGCTTATCACTTGGTGGAACTTAAGTTTAAAAAATGACGAATGATTAAAATGTTGTGATTAAGATTATTGTTTTGTAAGAAAATTCTGGAAATGTAAATACTTTTGCCTAGGTTCATGAAAATGTTAAGTCTGTGTGTGTGTGTGTGTGTTTGTTTCATATTCGTTGCGCCTCACCTTAATAAGTTTGTGTATTTTATAATCCACGTTACACAAACTAGAGCGAAAAACTGTCATATTTAAAAAATTTTAATCAAACTTTCCGGTTCACCAGATGTTACTTTCCTCGAATTATTTTTGCTACCAACCCTAAAAGTTGTGTTTCAGTGTAGCGTCGTCATTAATGGTCTTGTTGGTATTCCTTGTATTAGAGAGCGTCTCTAGCGTCGTGCAGTCAGATAAACTGTACATTTATTCTTCACTCTATCAAACGACAGGCATTCCATTCATGACATTGGGCTCTTCCCGACAAAAATGCCTAAAAAAATGTCTCTCTGCATCTTCCCCTTCATAAACATATACTATATTATACAGGGAGAGTCTGTAAAGGACCCAAGTTGCCATAAACAGTTGTTTGTATAACTTCACCAGACCCAGAGCTAAAGAAACATAAGTTCCTCCTTACACTCCTTATCTAGGCATCACGCGGTGGTTCCAGGAGATAACATTTAGTACAGAAGACTTTATCATTCATGTTCCTCTTCAACACACACACACACACACACACACACACACACACACACACACACACACACTCTGACACCATCGTAATTTCAAGTCATAGGAAAGGGAGAAAAAGAGAGTTTGTTAGAGTTCTCAGTTCCGGACAACAAAAGTTTATTATTAATCCTACTGACTTGTGCACATCACGCTCTGAATTAATCTCTCTCTCTCTCTCTCATAAGCGACCGAATATCGTGAATAAGTCAATTTACGGTGTGTGTGTGTGTGTGTGTGTAATTTGAGCTTTATTCGTCTTTTTCATGATGATTAAATACTCCTCCCAATTGAAAAAAAAAAAGATGAGTTGATGATTTAACCTGACTGTGTACCGTACCTGGCCAGGTGGGTGACGGCGGCTCACTAAGTCAAAATGTATGAGGTATTTCCCCGTCCTACACCGAGCTGCCTTAACTCTACGCTGGTGAAAAATTTGGCGCTTCGAATTATGCAAACTAGAGGTCAAATATTGGCTCAGCTGCTCCGATTCTGCGACATTTCCTCTGATTTATGGAACATTATTGACCATTTCATGCCCTCCCCCCCCCCTCCTGCTGCTGCTCTCAATTTACGAAGAGGAGATTCTAATTTCTTCACTTTGTATTTTTTTTTCATCTATTTACCTTTACTTTTTGTACCTTGATCCGTTTATTGTCTCTTGAATATAAAACACTTAACGTTTCTTATTCATTTCACATTCTGCGTTTTATATTTTGTTCACAATGTTTATATTTTCTCTTCTAATCAGTGTTTGTATCTTTTTCTGAGCTTGGTGTTCATTCTTGCTCTTTTTCTGACCTTGGTGTTCATTCCTGCTCTTTTTCTGACCTTGGTGTTCATTCCTGCTCTTTTTCTGACCTTGGTGTTCATTCCTGCTCTTTTTCTGAGCTTGGTGTTCATTCCTGCTCTTTTTCTGAGCTTGGTGTTCATTCCTGCTCTTTTTCTCTGACCTTGGTGTTCATTCCTGCTCTTTTTCTCTGACCTTTTGGTGTTCATTCCTGCTCTTTTTCTGACCTTGGTGTTCCCTGCTCTTTTTCTGACCTTGGTGTCTCATTCCTGCTCTTTTCCTGACCTTGGTGTTCATTCCTGCTCTTTTTCTGACCTTGGTGTTCATTCCTGCTCTTTTTCTGACCCTTGGTGTTCATTCCTGCTCTTTTTCTGACCTTTGGTGTTCATTCCTGCTCTTTTCTGACCTTGTGTTCATTCCCTGCTCTTTTCTGACCTTGGTGTTCATTCCTGCTCTTTTTCTGACCTTGGTGTTCATTCCTACTCTTTTTCTGACCTTGGTGTTCATTCTTGCTCTTTTTCTGACCTTGATGTTCATTCCTGCTCTTTTTCTGACCTTGGTGTTCATTCCTGCTCTTTTTCTGACCTTGGTGTTCATTCCTGCTCTTTTTCTGACCTTGGTGTTCATTCCTGCTCTTTTTCTGACCTTGGTGTTCATTCCTGCTCTTTTTCTAACCTTGGTGTTCATTCCTGCTCATTTTCTTATATTGTTTGTTATATTTTTCGTCTCTAATTTCGTTATATTATTTTAGTATTGGTTGGGTTTTTGATGTTGTGTTGGTGTTCTTTTTATTTGCTCTCTCTCTTACCTTTTTCTCCATCTTTTCCTCCCCCTCCTGTTTATCCTCCTCCTCCTCTTCCTCCCCTATACCCTCAGTCAGTACTCTCGCCACCAGAGAGGACTATGACGGCATCCCAATATAAAGAAACCTTCTCTCGCGTCTATAACATGGGGAAGGGCACATCAGCACCATAAAATCAACCCTATTGCACCATATTGCACCATAATTTAAGAGCCAATAATGGTGGGTAGACAGGTAGGTGCTGATAATGTCTACTAACGCTCGGATTTATGGTATAGCGGTGAAATTTTTTGTTGGTGCTTAATGGTGTGGTTGAGGAATTGTCTCTCATCTAGAGTCTCTCTCTCTCTCTCTCTCTCTCTCTCATTAAGTAGCTCAATATGTCATATTTTCACTTGGCTCGTTCACCACATACGCATTGTATTAAATTCATCCAATGTCATCTTCTTTGACTAATGTGGAACAAAGTGCCAGCAACAATTCATTTTCTTGCCTGTAATGGAATTTTTCCGGCACATCGTTGCGGCTGCTTGTCGCACCATCTTTTCAGTTATACAAAATTCGTCGAAAAAACGCAGGTAAAGGATACATTACCTTTCGTCTGGCATGAGACAAACACTTTTTGTTATATAACACAGGTGTTCTATAAAGCTAATTACACAGGGTGAGTACAGACTAGTCTGTACTCACCCCTGAAGATGTGAATTACACGAAAACGCTTGCGAACTTGTGTTTTCTTCTTTCCTTGTGGTTATCAGCATATACCTAGATCACGCGCACCTACAGTGATTTACTTGCACATATATATATATATATATATTATATATATATATATATATATATATATATATATATATATATATATATATATATATATATATATATATATATATATATATTATTTCCTGTAGTAGTTTGAAAGTTCCTGATATTAGTAAAACTATTTCATTCAAAAACCTTGTATGAGCAATAGGTAACTGAGACGGCTATGGTGTTGATGAACGCCGATGAGACTACCTCCCTTGTACTCATTATTATCGGTGGGAAAACTAGGGTAAAGAAATTCATATAGCGTCTAGTCGTCCAGTATTCCAAATGCCTTTCACTTAACTTACGATAATGGCCTCCCTGGGGTCCAAATAGTGACGCGTCCTTACCATGATGGTCAGCCAGCTCTCTCTCATCTCCGTGTAGTCTGGGAGAGGATTGCACTACCCCCGGCCACCTGCTACTTACCAGGAATGGGACGCTTGTCACTGTGTTAATACCAGGGGCAAATCCCGGGACTTGTAATTTGCTACAATTGTTGGGATTTATGGTCACATTTGCAAATACTGTATTCAGCAGGCAAGGTGCGGACGTTGTTGAGGGGGGCGTGACTCTGTACTTTACTGTACTGTACATGGCCTCCCACAGTGACCTCGACTGGTTACGGTAAGTGGGGAGCAACTCAACGATAGGGAGGCGGCAGTAGAGACCCACAAACACGCCCCGAACACAGTACTGTATAGTCTCCGAGGTGTCAAGGGGATGGTGTTACCGTCTGGCATTATAAATATGATAATCCCGAGGCGCTCTCAGTCCACCTAGCTGTAATTGGGGAAGTGAAGGCGGTTGAGTGCAGTCTTGGCTACACGGCCTCCTTTACTTTCCGAAGACATGCTATGTAGTGTGCCGTATCCACACTCTCCCTAACTGGCAGCCATGTCTATGGGATTCACTATCACTTTTTCACAATTGAGTAACTACTCGAACACCTTCAGACAATCGCTCTTCTTAGGCAAAGGGTGGTCAGGCAGGAGCCCGACAGCTGCCACAGATCGCTGGACTTTAATGTAGCACAAAATGTCCGACACAGCTTACACGAAACAGATGACGATCCAAACATTTTCAGTTCTTAATTCGCTAATCCGCGGCCAACTGAGCTATAGCGTGAAGTGCTCTTAAAACTCCACATACCTGCCGCCTCGCATGCTGTAAAAACATACAATGCTCCGGAAAACGCACCAAATATTTTGTAAACGACTCTAAAGTATTTTAACGAGGGTTTTACATCATTAGTAAACAGAAAGGTATTAAACCTTCAACAAAAATTGTATATGCATACTGCATGAAATATGACCTATAATGTTGTTAACACTGAATAAACTGAAAAAGACTTAAAAGAATAATATTTCTTTTTGCAACCGACCTTTTTACACATCACTTTAGCTCGTGTTGTTATACAATACTGTTGTTAGGGTAATGTTTTAATATTTGCAAGACGAATATGAATTTGTTGCCATCCGGTATAACCTACTGTACACTCCCATACTTAGTGTACATTATGTAAGAGAAAATAAACAGCTATAAACAGTAAGATAAACAATAAAAGTTAAAGTAAATTGTCCTTTTACAGATAATGTTTACTGCAACACGAGGCAACTTCACTCAGCTGATCGTACGCGGGTGGACGGTGAGGCGAAGGAGTTCTTCTCTGGCTGGTTCACACGGGGATGATGATTACTGCCTTCCTGTGTATCGTCTGCTCTGCCTCCTCCTTATTTCCACTTTCACGGGTATTGTTTTTTCTTTTTGTTTTCGATTTTGTTTTATTATTTGTATTTTTAACTAAATATTTTCCAGATATTTTGGTTATCTAATACTTTCAAATATGTGAAATTTGGATATATGAGATAGCGCTGAGACAAGGGCGTTAAGGCCGATGTAACCCGTATATAGGGTCACAGTTAGCCATGACTAGTTCTCCATAACGCCCACACACCCATAGTACCCACACACTATCCACACACTACCCACACACTCACACAAGGAGATACAGTGAAATAAACTGCTGTACCTAAATATTATGTAACTCAAAATATATTCCCAAAACAGTACGTTTACAGTTGAAAATAATAAAAGCATAAATAATACAAACAAAATCAATTAATATGTTTTTTATTATTTTTAAATATCAGAAATGTTGGGTCAACGCTTCTTGTTGTTCTTTGTCTTTTTCCCAGTGAAGATGTAGTCTCCCCATGGCAGGTACTGGTCCTTTTGTACATGGCAGAAAGTGGTAGTTTCCTTCTTCTTCTTGTTGTTTTGAGGTTTAGTGTGCTTTGTGGTCTGCAGTTTGTTAGATCGGGGCCCTTCTCCTTCACCTGGCAAGGCTTCACCTCAACCTTTGAAACTTTTGTTACAGTGCGTCGGAACACCATTGTGATTTACTGACACTAACAGCTCTCTCACTGAGGTCAAATCAAAATTTGACCATACAGAAAGA
>NW_024713129.1:42477377-42517052 GCF_018991925.1 Homarus americanus | reverse complement strand
TGTTGTTGTGTGTGTTGAGATTGTCGGAGTCCGACACGGCCTTTGCCTATAGGCGGCCTGTTTGTGGTTCCGGCTGGAGCTCCAGGAGCAGCCAGACCGGATTGGGATTGAGGTGGTCCCACCTGCAGATTGGAGGGATACTGCAGGTTGCAAGTGTGAGCGGACCCCGATCAGTGGACGCTTACCACCAGCCCCCACTCTTGGACGTGGTCAGCTTGAGTGGCGCGCCCGAACTGGGGTCCGCACTTGCTGGTAGAGGATGCTTCCAAGCTATCTGGGTGGGTATCGTGTGATGACCCGGAGTAGGTGGTAGGAATGTGGTTTGTATGGGCCTTTCGGGTTAGAGTGGGCTGCTGGTGTTGTGTGTGTTTCTGAGATTTGAGTTCTGTTTCGAGGCTTTGTGTGACCTCGCAATCGAGGAGATAGTGTTCAAGTGGGTTGGCTGCTGGCTCCTGACAGTAGGTGCATTCCATGACGTCATTTCCGATCATCTGCCAGGAGCACTTGTACCCTAGTCGTAGTCGATGAAGGCTGACTTGGGTTTGTCTTGGAGTTTTGTCAGCGAATGGTGGTTCCCTTTTTGTGGCCGGTGGGGCCGGTCTTGTTGCTGGTCGGTTTGCCTGACCCTCTTTGTTCTCTCGGAGCATCCAGGATTCCAGGCGTGGTGTTTGCCCCCGCAGTTGGCACACTTGGGAGCAATTTTTCCCATTTTTCAACTTGGTGAGGCAGGAGTGTGCCGTGCTTCTGTGCGCAGACTGCGCAGATTTCCTTGTCCGTGCACCTTGTCTGATGGTGCCCGTATTTCTGGCATCTGAAGCACCGCAGGGGCTCTGGGACGAAGGGCCTCACTCGTAGATCCCCAGGTTTTGAGGTCTATGGTGCTGGGGTGAGCCGTAGTGCTATGAGCACTTGTTTCGTGGTGGCCGTCTTGTCGGACAGGGAGAGCATCTCTGGCTTTTAAGATCTTCGGGTGGTTCTCCAGGGGTTCGAGAGGTAGTTCCTTTGGGTACCGGAGGACTACCGACTTCATCAGTTTCTGGGCGGGGTCCAGCTTTGTTGATGCAACGGTGGTGTTTTGCAGGTAAGTGTCGAGGGTGGTGGCGGAGTCCTTGTCTTTGGGTGAATAATCATCTCCCCTTTAGGTTGGGCCGCACTGAGAATTTGGCCAGTGGATTTAGCTTTTCCATCTCTGTACGGCGGCATATGTTGTTTTGCGTCCGTTTTCGTGATCCGGAATTTTGGCAGTCGTTGGAGGTGAGCTGGTGGTGGTGATGGGTGCCTTTGGGGCTGCTTGGACGGCATTCGTTTCCCGAAAAAGCACGTCGGCGTTTCGTTTTCTACCTTCGTCTAGTTGTCCCAGTGGCGGTAGCAGTGGTGGTGGAGTTGTTGGAGGTGGTGGCAGTGTTCCTACTTTCAGGGCTTCATTGAAGGCGCGTAACTGGTCTGCGTTCTGTGCGAAGCCTGCGTAGTTCGGGTCGTCAGGTTGGCGGTTCAGGCGGGGTCGCGGTTAGAGGGCGTACGCGCTCCATAACCGGTTTTTTTTTTTTTTTTGATCCTACCTATTCCGGTTGGAGTAAATAGCAGAGGAATTTCAGCACTCCCCACTGCTGGTGGTGGTCGTAGAGTGGTTCCTGAGCTTCTCTCCTGAGCCCCGTTGGGGAAGCCTACTTCCTAGTGTATGTGACTGCTCACTTATAGACGTGAGCTAAGTGTGCCTATTTGGGAAGGATAAGGATGCTACCCTCTTTCCAGGTGGACCCGCACGATCACGGTTTTCCTGGAAAGACTCGGCTGGGATGGGTTTTGCTCCAACCCCTTTCGTGTTCACAATCTCCTGGAGGGACGTGAACAGTTACAGGGGACCGCAGGACGAATACACTTTTGAGGGTTGCAGGTCCCTAGGCCGACGAAAAAGGAAAAATAGTAGTAGAGAAAAGAGCTCAAACCACGCCGGGAATATCGTATAACTGCTCTCCAGCTGGGTGTGGGTCCTCCACCTGTGGGAAGGCAAGCAATGCTCGATAAACCGAGAACGCTCGTGAGTTGTTGTGGACGATGACAGTCGTGGGTGGTCCAGTCCGGAAGTATAACAATGGCACAAGGGAGAGGCGGTCTTCACAGTTCCGGGTCCAGCAGGAGGTCTTGTTGAGAGGTCTTCTTGGTTCAGGAGCGATGTGGAGAAGGGGGAGGGCAAGCTAATGCTCGATAAACCGAGAACGCTCGTGAGTTGTTGTGGACGATGACAGTTTGCTCTTATTTTTCTTGTCTGCATCATTCTTGTTTCTGGTTGGTAACATAATACAGGTGACCTCTACAATTTCCTCCATTCTTATGTGTTTTCACCTTTTGCCACTTCACACTCTGTCCCTGTAATATTTATTGGTTCCGTGTCATCTACTATTCTACTGGTTTATCATATTCCATATTTCCATAAGATATTTTACCATTAGTTTGATCCGCATTATTCCTCTCCGTTTGTATCTCGGCCTCACATGTAGTGGAAGTTTCCTGCAATGTATTTCTAAACCATCTGGGTGTGTGGTATGATCTGGATTTACAGCGTCCTGGGTTATAGGGCCAATTGCAAGATAAGCCGTGGTGTATACCATGCTGTAGTACTCCCATGGTTATTGTGCAAGAAGCGTTTTTGGCTAAAAAAAAATATGTACGATTCGTTATTGGAACGTGGGAAAATTTCGTGGTACACGCCCGATGATCACTACGATGGAACTATTTTTGAAACCAAAAGAAAGAAAATTGATTTTGATGCACATAAAATGTATAAATCTGCAAAGGAATAATATTTTTTATACGATATACTCCATATAGAACGGCACATGCAGAATTGTATTGTTCTTTTTAAAAGCGGTCCATGTTTGTGTACGAAAAATGCCGCCAGCCTCTACTTGTCTCATCGCCGTTTATATCCTCCAAATTCGCCTAACCATCATAAAAGGTAAGCCTTTAAGATAACCAATGCAACTAATTTATGTGTAGAAATGGATTGAAATCAAATTAAACTAAAAAAAGTCGTACGTGGTCTATTTGAAGAGTGGTGAGAACAGCTTCCTCTGGGATGGTGAATGACGTCCTTTATCAAATTTAAATCGACCCAATTTTCGTAATGAGGCCAATTAATAACAGTCCACCACTACCAAAATAATTATTTCCTTTGTATAAATACTTTGAGCATAAATTTCATATTTTAATAAGTCCAAATATGCTGGGTAACCAATGCCAGGTGAATCCAAACTGTTCCATCCGGGATCGTCAATGGACGTCCTTTATCAGAAATAATATTGACCCAATTTTCGTAATGAGCGCAATTAATAACCGTCCAGCACTCCAAAATTATTATTTCCTTAGTATAATTACTTATAGCCTAGATTTCATATTTTAATAAGTCAAATTATGCCAGGTAACAAGTGCCAGGTACTTCCCAGGCATGTTTCATTTGTGTATCAGTTAAACCACAATTTGCTACTAATAAGATAAATTCGGTGACCTAAATTCATGTTTTATTTTTTTATTCCCTTAGTGACTCAATGTATTACAAGAAAGAACTACTTTACGACTTGTTTGGGCCAACAGTTGGAGTGGTGATATTAATTAACTTTGCCATTCACAGTGGTAGAATCAAATGTAGATATATTGGCTTTCTATGTCCATGATTTCAACAAAAATGAATAAGTCCTTCTAAAGTAAATGGAATTGATAATATTATTATCTTTTGGCCATCCAGCGAATTTAATGATTTTAAGTTGACCGATTTTTACCAGTTAAGTTATGTTACTTTAGATTAGTTAAGTTGGGTTAGGTTAGGTTTGGTGACATTGAAATTATGTTTTTTTCAAATTCCAAGTAGGTGGATGACCTAAACATTCATATTACCAAATTTCTTATGAGTAGATCAAAAACATTAGTTTTGTTTTTTACAAATTCAGACTCCGTAAGGTTCAAATGACAATCACTTCATGATAGATGTTTCACCCTATACACTAAAGCTACTTTTTGTAAGAGGAAAAAATTAGCGCTAAATTGTATTGTTTAATACCAAAAGAAGTCATTGATGATAATATTTAATAACAATATTTCAGGTATTACGACCTGGTCGTCGGGATGGAACACCGTCATAAGTCGAGGAGAGACTCACTTTACCTTTAACTGGTTTTTTATTACAATTCTTGGATATTCAAAGATAATGAAATTATGAATCTTCAATAAATGTGATATACATTCTAATGATGACAACAGAAATATGTCAGACTTGACTAATTAACTCTAACCAGAAATTATCATAAGTGGATTTGTCCTTAATCCAACCTTTAAAATATGAAAGACAGTACTGTATACTTTATTTCATGATAGTTAAGTCAGTTTCCAGTTGGGTTAGATTAGCTGTGATTTTAGATGTAATTAACCCCCTAAATACCACAAATGATATTAAAGTGAACATAACTGTGACCATATGCATGATTCTCATCAAACTTACCTGGAAAGTACCAAAAAAAATAAAAAGCCCACTAAAATCTACAGTTAACCCCTTTAGTATGATGCAAAGTCCTTGGTTATCACTGTAGTATTTTGGGTACTCTGACTAATGCCAGATGAGTTTACTTGTCTAGGGGAGAGAGAGTTCTTGCTTCATGGTGAAGGGGTTACTTCTCGTTGAGGGGTTAATGGTTTTCATTATGGTCAAGTTATTTTTTTAGTAGGTAGGTGAGGTTGAGATAAGTTTGAGATATGGAAGGGGAGGTTAGGTTTGATTTTCCTACTAATGCATAAATTTATTTAATTTTTTTTTCAGCATGGAATACTGTATTTCGTTGAATATTTGGATGAAGTCCAAGAAGTTTTGGATGTCATGGAGTTAGTGAGGGTGGCCAGAAGCCATAGATGGCAGCGCATATTTAGGCAGCGGATGGATCCTTTCAAGGTTTTCACCGACGACAAGTTTGTGCGGAGGTAACGGCTATCAAAACAGTGTGTTACAGCCTTGTTATAAGAAATAGGACACCATCTTCCAGCTTCCAGAAACAGGAGAGGTAATTGAACATAACACAGTTCAGACCAAACATGTACAGTTGCCATATTGATTTAGATCTTGCAGAATTATTAAATTTTTTGCTTCAAATTATATGTGAATTGCAGCCCTACAGTCTACAATATCAGCCCATGTTAAAGAGACTGGTATATATCCATTCTGTGTATAAAGAAAACAGTGTATAATTTCACACCATAATTTATCCAAAACTAATTTGTACAAATACTTTTCTAGGTCTCTGTATCTCACCAAGATGGCAGTTATTGGTTGCACTCCATTACCTGGCAACAGGTGATTTGCAGCTGACTGTTGGAGACACGGCAGATATGTAACAGGCAAGCGTTTGTCGATCAATCAAGAGGGTTACCCGTGCCATCATCACCATTGCACCACAATACATTCGGTTCCCTACCCCAGCAGAGGAGACTACTGCCATGCAGGAGTTCTCCGTCATTGCGAACATGCCAGGCTGTATTGGTTGCATTGATGGTACCGGAACAAGACCACAGAGACAATGTGGCTGGAGGTCATGCCAGACGGACAGATATTGCAAATATATATTTTTTTAGTGTATTCTTTAACATGCAAGTTCTGTTTTACTTTTGTTGTCATTGTGAGGTATGTCATATTAAGTTTTTTTTTACATGGTTATTTTATATATTTTAGATTTTGTAAATAATTTTTTGTTTCATTTCTATGTTGATTTGTCTATACACTTGTCTAATTTGTATGTAATGTGAGTAAGAATCTTCATCAATAGTGTGAGCATGTTCAATGTTTCATCATGGTTTGTTGTTTGATTATATAACATTTAAATTCATATACTGTACAACCAAAAACCAATATGTTTCATTCATTATCAATTAAGAATAAAAATATACAAAGGAAAAAAGCGTATAACTACTGTATATCCTGTTTCATATTCAAATGTTTTATTATAAATTTGCTAAATATAGCTTATCTTACAAAAAAAATATACTATCGTTTTTATACAAAACATACTATTTCATTGCAATATAGAAAATGCATTTAACCTATAATGCAATACAGTAGTAATATTCTGTACTAAATTAACCTAAATATCACAAATTATTTGGCATTGCAAATATATATCACAAAATATGGATACCTTTTAAAAGAAATTAGTTTATGCTATAATTCAATTACTAAGAAACCATAAAGAACATTTTTCAATTGTGAAAAATAAATTGAAAGTAAAGTATAA
Organism: Homarus americanus; assembly: GCF_018991925.1. Taxonomy (NCBI): domain Eukaryota; kingdom Metazoa; phylum Arthropoda; class Malacostraca; order Decapoda; family Nephropidae; genus Homarus; species Homarus americanus. The sequence goes on along the minus strand of NW_024713129.1, from coordinate 42,510,783 downwards.
TGAAAATAGAAAAAATGAATATATAAAATTACTTTCTTCTCATGCAGTTCCTATAATATCATTCTTTGAATGTTTGGGCAAGGTTCACAAAGTTTCTGTTGCTGGAGTCCACCATCTTCTCTAATTTTTCAAAGAATCTTGATATCCTGGTGAAAGCATCTGTTTTCGCTTCCTCTGCTCTGATCCGGGACTCTTCTGATGTTATTCCCAAAAGCAAGAACTTGGACATCAAGGATCGGGCTTCCTCCAGTTCCTCGGAGAACTTTGGAGGACTTGGTGGTGGTCCTCCTCTTGTCCCTCTCATTTTTTTCCGAAAAGTTAAGTCTTCAGTCTTAACTCTGGAAGAATTTTTTTTTAATGAAACCATATGAACAAAAAAAACATGCTTTGGAATTTACCAGTTAATTACAGCTTTTGAAAAGATTTACCAAGGAAATTTAAATTCCGGCTATCGGAGATTTTATATATATATATATATATATATATATATATATATATATATATATATATATATATATATATATATATATATATATATATATATATATATATATATATATATATATATATATTTTGTATGTTCAGAGAGAAAGTAGTTTGCTGTTGTCTAATCCAGTGTTTTTCAAACTTTTTTTACTGCGACCCACAGCCAGAACAACAATTTGAATTGCGACCCATTAAACCTAAGTGTGATGATATGAAATGAGTAAATCAAAGACAAACACTGTTCACAATTTTCCTTTATTTAGCATCGACAAAATTCATGTAAATTTCTCATGATCCAATTATATTTGAATTATATGTATCCAATTGTATGAAAATAAAAATATTATTTTAAGAAAATCAAACATGAAGAAGACACCAACACAAGTAAAGTGAATAACCAAGCCTAAATTATGGTGCATTTATTTTTATTTTCTTATTTATTTTCGCGACCCATTTTATTTATTTTTCTTATTTATTTTCGCGACCCATTTTTATTTTGCGACCCAATTTATTTATTTCGTGACCCACTGAAGGGTCGGGACCCATAGGTTGAAAATCCCTGGTCTAATCCATATTAACCATAGCTATCAGTAGGCTATTTAATCACCTCACTGCAAGATTATAGATCTACCTGAGATAAGTAAGATTTTGTGGCATTAGCAAGAGCAATATACTAGTCAGGCCAAATGATGTTTATCACAGCAAAAGGGCTAACAATAACAATTATTTGATTGAAAGGCATACATGCATAAAAAATCATCTTAATTCATTATTATTATTACTATACAATTACTGATTCCTGTGCAATACTGGGACTATAAATTGTAAGAAAAGGGAACAGCCATCACTCTAAAATAATTCAATATTTCAAAAAATGGTATAATTGTCGTTTCGGTCATCCAGCGAATTTTAGGATTTTAAGTTCAAGGTTCGGTTAGGTTAGGTTGAAATAATATTTTTTCAACTTCCAAATAGGTGGATGACCGAAATGATAATTGTAACAAAATTATAAGATGATGGTTAGCTATTTGAATTTGAAATAAAATGAGGGATTGATATCCCTGCTCATCCTACCTAACAAATTCTAATCCCATATCCTACAAAAAATATTATTTCATACTTACAGTACTTTCTCTTTATATGAGCCCAGCATCTTTTTAACCGTTTAACAGCCATGGGATCCTGTCCAGGGTTGCCTGCATTGAATAAAAAGGCAATGTCTTGCCATGCCTGGATTTTTTTTTTCTGGCAGGCGAGGGTTTGAAACCTTTGAGGTTAGGGTGGCTTCCCTCTCCTTAATAAGGGCAACAAGGTCCTGCCACTGTTTTTCTGACAGTGGTACAGCCTGCAATAAAAGGATACAATGAACATTTGATTAATGTCCTGTTTGGTGAAGATGTCAAAATAGCATTTACAGATATTATTGTTGCTATGGCCATGTATGGGATAGGTATCATAATGATAGGCATACCGTATATTTCGATTTAACAATACTCTGCACCAGGGTTGCCATACGTCCGTATTTTCCCGGACATGTCCTCCATTTAGGTCTCGAAATCTTCATCCGGAAGGAATTTTCAAAATTCTTCAAAAGTCCGGAGTTTCAGCTTCCACCATTTTCTCCACTGAAAGAAACATGAAACTGTAATGACGAGAGAGAGAGACTGTGAGAGAGGGGAGGTGGAAACAGTAGAGATCTTGTTGCAGTTGTCGTCAGCTGATAAGTCACGTGTACGCCTGTACGGTGATGTCAACTTAGCTGCTAGCAGTTTTTGGAGTAAACTGTAGTGCCATGTACTGCTTTTCCTTGTTCTTCAGCCACGCGCATTATTATATATTTTTTTTGTATTTAGTGCTATTACAGCCATAAATGAAATGTTGAAAGTATACCATTTTTTCTTATGGCTTTTTTTACACTGTAGCATTTGTTTTTCTTGTCCTGCATTTAAGGCATTTTAGCAATTTTCAACCATAATCTAGCCACTTTCGCTATATTATTTACGTGTGTCGACAACTATGACGGTGACCGGTAGTTGGCCAGTCTTTAACCTGCAGTGACAGTGTTTGATCTTAGTCTTTGTTGTGGGTTTGTCGCTTGGTGCCACAGCTAGTGCTTACGATTTGTTGTACTTTTCCTGAGCATAAAACGGTCACGGCTACATCAAGGTTACATAGCGCCAAAGTGTGTGCCAGGCGGAGGGGGGAGTCATGATGTCTTCGGGAACGTCCTCTTATTTTTTAATGCTCAGATTTGGCAACCCTACCCTGTACAGTAATTGTTTTTGGCACAAAGATAATTTCCTGTCTGATAGACAGTTAACAGTTATAGTATGTTGACATTTTTCAAGATTTATCACAATTCATCTGTACAGTGTGTTCATAACTGTCATAATATATAATGCACAATACTTTGGTATATTCTACTGACTTCATCCACAGACCAGGCCATAATTCTCTAGTGACAAACTGAATTCTTTATGTTATCAGCCTTATTTACCCATATTCACTCTACGTAATTGTATTTCATACCCAAAATTGGCTTATAATCCAAGAAAATAGACAAATAAGGTGCACCTTACCTTGATATTCACGTTAGCCTCCTCCCGGGAAAAGTTTAAAGCGCCAATGTTTTGATGGTCACGGGTGCCAACCTCCAAGTCTTCCGCCAGTTGGTACACCTGACTACACTACGATGACGTAGTAACAAACAAAAGTCGGGTACCACGGCATGGTGTACATCATGCACCATGGCCCATCTTGAAAAAATTCACTCCATTGTATTACGATCGCCGGGATACCACGGCATGGTGTACACCACGGCTGATCTTGCAATTGACCCATAGTCTGAGCAGGCACTTCTTCCCTTTCTGTTCCATATCAGGTTGTTGCTGGAACCTGACTTACTGTGACACTTTCTTCTCCTTCATTAACATCTGCCATTGCACTTTGGATCTCACCAGAAAGTTGTATCGCAGGGAAGTCTTCCTCATTAAAAATTTTCACCTTACCTACTTCCTCGGTGTGGCAATCAATTTCCAAATGAAATTCATATCCGCATTTATAATAAGTTTTCCTCTGTCCAGCATAAAAGAAAGTTTAACTATGGCCACCTACTGTTACTGATGACGGAATGTTATTCTTTAAATTTACCTTGAAGGTTCTTGTTCCATTCAACAGTCCGGCCGCTGGTCCTTTTGTATACTTGTTCAGCCTCACTCTTTCCACTTTACCATATTTACTAATGATGTTCATTATAATTTGATTTCCCATTTCAAAGGGAGCATCTTTAACTGAAACGTAAGTTAAAGTTTTACTAAAATTCATAGCGTTAACAGTCTCATCACTGTTAGGAATTCTTAATGTTTTGCCTTCATATTCCTCACAAAATTGTTCAAAAACAGTGTTTTCCCCAAATTTCACCACCACGTTATTGTTTCTTAACAGTTGAAAACCAACTATTTGTTCCTGTTTTATTTTCAGTTTGTCAAATATTACTTTACATACATTTTCATATTCACGCTCACCTGAAAACAACAGTCCGATAGTCTTTTCTTAAAGAAGGTGTGTACGTCCCCATTTCAGCTCTTTTATTATGTCACCTGCATATGGTGTTCTCGGCCTGGTGAGGTGGACGGCCAATGCCACAATTTTTCCGACAAAACCTGGCAAAGTCCACCACCACCAGAAATTTTCTTTACACCTACCCGTGCACTATGACCTCATGGACTTTGTAATACACTTTGGGATGTCAAAGGCAGCTGCAACAGCTGTATTTCCAGGAAAAACAGAGAGCTTTACGAATGTCTGCTGTGTTGACTCCCGTTTTCTATCTTTCTCTCTGCTCCTACAATATCAGACCCTTTATACTCTGTCTTCATCTTAAAATTATGCACACAGAGCGCCCATCTCATTATCCTCCCACTTTCCAGAAAATATATTTGGAACTTCTTGACTGCACTCACGTTCAAACACAGAATAGTTCATCTCTCTAGGCAACAACTTCTTACTAGCATAGGCGAACGGAAACATGCCATCTTCCCAATCCTGCAGCTACACCGCTCCCACTCCAACATCTAAGGTGTCGGTCCGCACGACGCACGGTCGTGACAGGTCCGTTAATCGCAGGATGGGGCCTTGTATCTTGAGCTGTAGTGCCTTGAATGCTTTGTCTTGGTGGGGTCCTTAGGTCACCTTGTTTGGCCATCCATTCTTAGCTCTGTGGGAGGAGCTGCTATATGTGCACCTAATTCTTCATCTTCGGTTGGCCCCTGCATTCTCTATCTTTTCTATTTCTCTTTCTCCATAGTCATAGTTCCGTTCCCTATGACATGACCTAAAAATTCCATCGACCTGAATCCTGTCAATCCAGCTTTCCCAATCCTACCGAATAACTCATCATGTGCCTGAACACGCTTCTCCCACGTCTGGTGTGAATCAGTATGTCATCCACACAGTGATCTGTATTTTTACATCCATCCAAAAGTTTTCTCATCATCCTATTGAATGTTGCTCCCGAGTTGACAAGGCCGAAAGGCAACATTCTAAATTTGTAGCACGCTGTTGATGTTGAAAAGGCTGTTTTAGGTACCTGCCCCTTAGCCAAATAGATTTTCGTGAAGTATAAATCCCTTGATAAACCAACCATTAGATCATCAATATTACCCATTGGTTCAGAGTCAAACTTGGCAATTAGTCTTCTAAAATCCAAAAAAACTTGTATGTGCCATCCTTTTTCTTTACCATAACTATAGGAGCATTATAAGGTGAATTTGAAGGTTGAATAACTCTCGTCACAAGAAGCATCTTTCGGATTTTTCTTCTATATCCTTGCGTTTTTGCATAAGGGGTTGTGTATGGTCTCATTCTCATAAGGGTTGTCGTTGTGGTTTCTATCCTATGCTCAAGATTAGAGTATACTGGTAAACTAGCAAATATTTCCTTATAGTCTGATACTACAACACGCACCTGGTCCTTCTGTAGGGACGTTAACCCTTCCCTACTTGGATGTCCTCCGTAGTTTCCTCATCTCTGCTGCACAGCGGTGGTGGATATTGTACCACGTCCGTGTCTGTATCAGCCTCGCACTCCTCCATGAACGCCATGGCAGCAGTTTGTTGTCTCTTCATCCTCATTCCTGTCTACATATTTCTTTAAAATGTTAGCATGGAAAACCTTTGCCTTACCCGCCATGCTGACTCTGTAGTTCATCTCACTTATAACTTCCGTCACCTCATATGGCCCTCTCCATTGCACAAGCAATTTATTATAATTATTGGGCAAAAGTATAAGGACTTTATCCCCTACCTTAAATCTCCTGCTCCTTACATTTCTGTCATAGTGGTGCTTATACTGATCTCGGGACTTTAACAAGCTATCTTTTGCTCACTGGCAAGTACCTTCCAGTCTTTCCCTTAGATTATCCCATACCTGTCCATAATTCCTTCAACAGTTGCATAGGTCCCTTCACTGTGTAACCATACAATAATTCGAAGGGGGAGAACCCGGTACTGGCCTGCTACACTTCTCTGTAGGCAAATAGGACAGCCACCAAGTACCTGTCCCACTCCTTTGGTCTCTCTTGGCACATCTTCCTCAACATGTAAATTGGGCCCCTTGATCACTCCGCATCTCCTCCGGGAATCCTACAAAACACTAAACACTAACAACGCTTCTGTTACGGTCTCTACCTCCATATGTGGCAGTGCCCAATGAAATTATTTAGGAGGAAGCACGTCTCCTATACCTTACTTTGAGGCCTCCGATTGGGCCGCCATCTAGTGACAAGGCGTCCCTTAGAAGGAGAACGACTTCTTTATCGTTTAAGGGTATACTATGATAGAAAATGAATATTTAGCGAAAACTTTCATAAACCAGGGGGTATATTCGTGAGACACAAATAAAGATAAAAGACTAAATGACCAAATTGTCAAGTCTCAATAGTTTCGTAGTTACAGCACATGACAGGCTTGGTAATAATGTGATAAGACCTAAAGTATATGGGGTGTAAATGAAACATCCACTCCTGTTAGTGTCGCTTATTAACAATAATAATGCCATATGCTATATTATTTGTGCTAGAATTAACGTTTAGAGCAAATGTTCAAAATTGCGCCCCTCTTGGTCAATGCAGGCTTCAGCCCGTCGCACAAATGAGTGTCGCACACGTCCATAGACCCAAGGGGTGTTACGTTATGTTTGTCACACTTTCCTGCACACAGCGCCACATTTCCTTGCGGTTTGGGACCTTTGTAACATACACCTTGATTTTTATGTGACCCCACAGGTAGAAATCAAGGAGATTTATTTCTGGTGACCGTAGGTTTCATCACATTCCTACCAAATCTGTCGTATGCTGTAACTCTGAAACTATTGAGAATTGACAATATGGTCATTTAGTCATTTATCTATATTTGTGTCTCAGGAATACACACCCTGATTTATGAAAGGTATTTATAGAACACCCTGTATATCTAGGATTCAAAATTTTCCTGTAGATTTATTTCTTGTACATTAATTATTATTGTACACAAGAGCATACTGTAGATCCTGCTAGATGCCTCCCCTTATGATCAAGTTAAGGGATTTCCTATATAATCTTCTCCCCTATTGTGCAATTCATATACTTCTGCTAAGGTCAACCTATTGGTGATCAGAAAAAAGTCACACGAAAAATTACAATATGTTTTTTTGTTATGATTCTATTGAGAGGCACATTTCTAGAAGTCTCAAGTTATTCTCCTCTTCAATCATAACATATTCATGCCAGTTGATTTGATTTGTACACATTATATATCATGGGTATTCTATTCATGTAAGGATTAATTGAAGATAAACTTTTTTTGTGTTCTTTATAAGTATTTTATTCAATATTTATAAATGATCTTACAGACTACAAAACACTAGTTTTATTTAAATGTGCTACATGTTCTTCAGTAATTAATTACATTAAACTGAATGTTTATGCTTCCTTTATTGTCTAACAATTATATTTACTTGTTACACATTTTGTATCGGTTCAGGCAGCAAATTTAAGAACCATTTACAGAGAACATGAACATCATCAAATTAAAAAGACATACTCATGGCAACCAGAAGCAGCATCAATTAAAGCATAACATGAACAACTGCACTACAATTATTAATACACATTCTTAAATACCCAAAATAAGAAAAGGCATTCATGCATAACATACTGAGGACAATAACTACTACTGTACATAGTATAAGCAAAAGCAAAATGCAGCCACGCAAAACAAAATTGCTTAAGACAAGCATATACAACAGTATTGAAATCGCCCTTAAGGCAATCATGAGATCACAGGATAATGAGAACCAGCACGTGGACAAGAAGAATATAATTCGGTCAAAACCTGTCAACAACAATTATATAATACACGTAAGTAAACATAATTTTGATATCACAATAATACGACAGTGGAATATTCAGCACAATCCTTAACAAAGTGAACTTGACACAATAATACAGTGGGAGCTCATGTATTCACTAATGTTCCGTAAACAGACTTACGTGTTAAGGTCTTAAGGAGAGATGGGGGTGTTCCCTGTACGCCACCAAAGCGCTTACTGCCTTCACAGCAGAGGGACTACCGAGGCACTAGGCGCCGTCTTGTTCTTATTAACAGATCAGCAAATTCTAGCGTCTCCCTTCTGTAAATTCACTACACACTCACTACCTCTCTCTCCACCTTCACTACTCAGTAACCGCCGAAACTTAAATATCTCCTGGTTCTTCTCATGGGCGGTAACACTCCCCCTGTTGAGCGCACACGCTCAAGAAGTAGCAAAAGTCGAATGTCGACACCCATAAATCCAATCTACATATCGATACCAAATCAGTTGACTTCAGGTGAAGCTCCCTCCAAATGACAAAGTTTTACTACCGGGCGCACCATCGCACCGTGTACAGTCTTTACCTTGACGCGACGTACAAGTCCATCATCATCATGTGTGTGCTCTCCAGCGACTATAATCACGTCGTTGAGTTGAAAGTTTCGTCGTGGAGTGAGTTGTTTTTGGCGACTGCGCAACAGAGGCAGTTATTCCTTCATCCAACGTTTCCAGACTGGTCTAGAAACTGGGCATGTTTCCATCGTCTGTGATAAGATTCTTTAGTTCGCTGGCCACCTACAGGCAGACCGCGTTTCGATCCGGGGCGTAAGAGGTGGTTGGGCGTAATTACCTCCAGATTGTTGACGTCTTTCGACACGGGAGTAATAGGCCACTCGTTCACCACTACTTGCACTTTGCAGAAGAGCGTCTGCAGGCGTTCGTCGTCCAATACTTGTGATCTCAAGATCGCTCAGAGAACCTTCCTCACCGTCCGTATCTGATGTTCCCATACGCCCCGCATGTGTGACGCTGTGGGTGGGTTGAAAGCCCAGTCAATCTGTTTCCTTAGGAGGGTGTTCCAAATGTGTTCGTCACACTCCCAGCTCCGTGCTGCTGTTCTCAGTTCCTTGTCTGCACCGACTACTTGTATTTTCTTCCAGTTGTCCAACTGTATTCGTTCAGGTGTGCCTCGTCGTGATGAAAATCTTACTATGGAGTTGATGAAAGTTTCAGCGTCGAGTGAGGCGAAGACTTCAAGATGTACAGCACGGGTTGTCAAACTAAACTGGAGAAACTACAACTTATGACACCCAGAGCTACTAAGACTACCCCCCAGACTTCCATAAAATATCATGGTGTGAATGTGTAGAATAACTTGCCCCACCCATCCGAGCAAAGCCGACGCTCTCTTCTTTTAAATCATCTCGTAAGAAATATCTGTTGTCTAAGTATTAATATTTTTGTAATACCTACTTTATATTTCTACTTGTATTGTACCACCAAAAACATTATATCAGAAATTGTCATGTAGATAGATAGAAATTACCATTGCAATAATTATATATTTGCCAACAAGACATGAAACTGACAATTTCTGTCCTCTTGTTTCACCTTAAAGCAACCCATGTTGTATTGCTTCCCTCCCTTATCATATTCATTTATATCAACCCCACTGTAAAATATGTATATATTTATAATATAAATGTGAAAAAAAAAATAACGAAGTGATAACCGTGGTAACATTCTGATATGTTCTTACTAACACCATGTTACATAATATTTCCTTGAGATAATATGCAGTATATATCAGGTGCTATTAAGAGAGCTCAGGCTGTCAATTGGCTCAGTCATGCCGATATTGTTTTTATTATCGACTCTGTATCTGTATTTTCCTGGCTAAATAAACTGTTTAAATATTAATATATCAATATCAATTTATGTTTGACGAAGGGCAGTACATAAGGAACTATTGCGTTATTTATTAGTTTTGTTTGCTTTAGTAAGATTACAATTGTTTCTTGACAATGTGGATTCTTTTCTTCTCGTATATCTTTACAGATTTTAAGATCATTAATCACACTATGATGGACTGCCTACCTGTTATTTTCTCCAGACCACTTGCTCAGTACCTCCATTTCCTTACCACTTCACTCCCCCACAATCCCATCTCCCTACTCCCCCATATCCTCGCTTTCCCACATTATCTACACAACTTTCCACTTCCTCAAAATCCTACATCACTTACCACACCACCCATTGCCTCTTAGCAGCGCGACTGGTGGACAAGTCCCACTCTAGTGGACACATTAGAGCGGTTACCGTCGCCCACCTGACCAGTGAGAGAGACTGTGTTCCCTGCTGGACATCTGGGGCCCTCCATTCACCTCTCTCCTCCCTCAGCACCATCTGGGCAGCCCCTGTCAACCATCTGGGTAGTGTTGCCTGTTCTCTTTATTATCTTCTTTCCTGGCTGCTCCTGGTTATCAAGTGTTTTTGACTCTTACTGTATTGTCGTTTTTCTATACGTATGCTGTGTGTGTTTATTTTTATGTTTATTTTATTGCTATGTGAATTCACGTTTTTTTTTGTGTGTGTGTGTGAGAATTGAATTTGAATTTGAATTTTGCTGCGGACATCAGCTAGTTTATTGTAAACCCCATATTCATCCTGTGAGCTGTAGTGCAAAAAAGGAGTACAGAGCAGAGGCCACATAGGGTGTTTATCAGACCGTAGTGATCATGATATTATGGCACTGAATGTTACAGAGTATTTCCAGCACATTTTTTGTTTAAGTAAGCACATAGAAATTTTATTAGGTACTAGAAGCTAAGTGTTGATACAGCCTTAGTATATCAGCTATCTTGTCTAGAGATAAAGTGCTGTACCATTGCATACAAGTTGTGGTTGGCTCTGCCCTACCAGGCTCTGTTTTTCCAGTCTTAGACTCTAAGACGTAGTGTTGGAGTGTGTGGCCATGTGCCTGGTCTCACACTTTACATTAAGTTTTGTTCACTCTGCCTGAGGGGCATACTGCCGGAGGTACTTATATCTTAACCTAAGTTTAGCGGTCACAGCATCTTGTAATCTAGTGATCTTGTTACTTGCTCCATATACATGTTTTATTTGATACATCTCATTATGGTAAACAATGGATTGGCTGGAGCCTGTTTCCACTTGTCTACTTGCTTCAAATTCATCAACAAGTTGTTTTCTGATTACGATTTTTAATGTTCTGTTTGACAGTCCTAGATTGTATTACATTATCATTGTTGGACTCGAGTTTAGCAAAGGTATCAACTCTATCATGTTTACTGATACCTATGTGAGAGGGGATCCACAACAGTTTGGTCCTGTACCCCCGTCAACACGACACATCTGCTTGTATCCGGCGTCAGAGACAAGCGGGTCAAAATCCGAGTATAAGGTATCAAGAACAATTAGTGAGGATAAGGAGTAAGTTATGATGAGACTGTCAGTAACAGTGTCTTTAACAGATTTCAGGTGGTGAGTATAGCAAATAGTTCAGTTTGTAGAGTGGATGCAGAGATATTAATTCTAACTCCTTTCTCTATTACATTTCCGATAGGCTGAGTCACAATGACAGCAGGGAACTGTCCGCCAACGTGGTAGGAAGCGCTGCTGTGTCTCAGCTTTGTATAGAGGCCAAGTTCATACTTACTCATATGTGTAGCAGTAGTTTGGATCCATTTAGATTCACCAGCTACATGATTTATATATTCTAGTAGTTTCTTAGAAGTAATGTTATCTGGTTCTTCCATTAGACAACAAATTATACTTCCAATATCTTCCCAGGCGGTAGTACCTCCTTGTTTGGTAGATGCCTGCTACACTTTACTAAATAGTTTATTAGATGCACAGAAGAGTGTTTCGTTACCTTCTGACCGTTTTCCACAACCATAATGTGTCATATGTATATCTTACCCAACTACGGCCGCATGTATCACCCGATCATGCGTATAATTCTTTCTCACATTTTTCGTACGTCATTTTGTCCAGGTACAGCACAGTGTGGTGGTGAAGACCCGCTGTAGCCGCCGTCTTATTAGATGTTGCTTCACGTCACACCTGACACTATTCATGTGCTTTTGACCTGATCTATTTTTAGTATAAGATTATAAAATAGTGAGATCTCCCTTCAGAAAAATAATTGTAAATATAATTATAAAATAAATACATAAAATAATTAAATAAATAAATAAATAAATAAATAAATAAATAAATGATACCGACATATACAGAGTGAAGCAAAAGTCAATTTATTGTTACAGACTTCTGTCAATACAAGGAAAGTGAAGTAAACTAACATAATGAATTAAAATAATAGTACAAAGACATGACTGAATATCAAAAAATCTCTACAAGGATATTACTTTAACTATATATAAAAAACATGCGGCTAAAGTCAATATACATTTTACTCCACCCTGCACACACACACACACACACACACACACACACACACAAACACACACCTTTCCATTCGCTTCTTTACAACTTCCTCCCGTCGTTTGATCGGTCCCAACAATCATAACACCATCGTAAGGGGTCGGGAGGAGGTCAATTTCGAGTTTTTTTTTTCAATTTACATATAGCGGAAAAACAAATGTGGAAGGCAAGGTAAAGGGGAAACATGTAAGATAATGAACGGAACAAGATTATGATGTCGAGACTGAATGTTATATGACAATGAAAACAACAACAAAAGTGGAATCTTGAGTTATACATAAATTAGCCACTGGTATTTTGACCAAGAAGCCTCCACAGAGAAACAATAAAAATAATATGTAAATTAACAATAATGAATAAATCAATCAATAAGTAAACGACTGAATTAAACTTCTGACAGAAAATACTCAAAGTTTATCATTAAAATAAACAAAAAGAAAATATATAAAATAATTTTAGATTAAATATAATTTAATAGAGGCGGCAGCAGGCCTTCCCCCTCTCACTGCGGCTAAGTGACGGAGGGCGGAGAAGGCGACCAACCTGGCTATTATTCAACCTTTCGTTCTGGTGGTGAAGTGGCCGTGACCAGGGCCACCAGGCTTCCCAGCACCACATGATACCTACCAAGTAAGGTACTCGTCGGGTCCCGCGGCGTTCCAGTTACTGCTGTAATCACATATAATTATTAAGATTGCCAAGATATGTCCCAGGAAATCCCTTACTTGAAGTACACACAATGAGGAGAGTACCCTTAACTGTCCCAAACGTAAGCCCAGACGACCTGAAACCTTCCGAATAATATAACTAACCACTTAAGTCTGTACAACTCTTAAGAGAATGTTATTTACAAATAGCAAGGATTTATTCTCTTCTAAACAATATGACGACCTCACTAATGAGATGTGTCCACAGTTACGTCACCACCATCTTAATTGTCTGCGGTGAGAAGAAGTACACCACCTTCCTTGACCTCAAAGTTGCCTTTGATGTTGCCGACATACAAGACATACATCTTGAATTAGCCAAATGAATGTGGGGGACTGTCTTTTAAAGTAGAATCTGCGACGCCTAACTAAGAGAAAGTCATCTGTTTAGAACTAAGAACATAAGAATAAAGGGGGAGCTTTGAGAACCGTCTTATTTAATATGTTAATTAATGCCTTCTTGTAGGATATGTAAAATGAACCAAACCAGGTGAACTTCACTTATTATGCCGACGACACGCAGCTCTTTCTTGATCATGCCCAGTTAGAATAAAAGTCATAGTGATCTAGGTCTTGTTATATCGGGAGAAAAAATTAAGAATTTCATTAACTGAAATACAGTTTCAGATACGCGGAACATATTATCAAGAAATTTAATTTAAAATTTTCCTCCTTAAATTGTTAGGAGTGCTAGATACCTTGGGTTTGATAAGCCACAATACAATTACTCCCTCTTTAGACCAGTACATCTCCTATAGTAAATAATTAATAGTGGCGCACCTGTGTTAATCATCATTGCTGACTTCTCTGTGACAGCCTGTGAAAATGGAAAATGAGAAATTGAAGGCTTCCCGAGAGTGTCCTCAAATAACCAAAATGTTGAACATCCGGAAAAAATTTAACATTACATGTGTGAGAGGCAGTCTAGCCGAAGATAACCTAATGATATGTGTAAAAATGTTCAGAGATATTAACTAAATTTTGTAAAATTTTCAAGATTTTTTTTGTAGACGGAAAAGCTAACTCCCAAGTCGTTATGAAAACAAGCATTGATAAGGAAATACATTTCCTCTATGAACTGTACAAACCACCCAACACCAGTAGGGAGATAAGGTATCCGCACCTCCCCCCCTTAAACCAGATAAATGTTAACCTCCAGTTGGCTCTAGAATACATCGATAATATAATTAAAGACAAAGCATTCCCTCAAGTTATCTCCTCTGATGATTCACCGCATTGCCTCCAGTTGGAGAGCAACAAATTCAGTTCTTCTTGCAAACAAAGATAACTCAAGCGCTGAGAATTATGCCAGAATAAACAACTACTGTAGGCATCTTCATTGCAAACTGACCTTTTCCCGTGTGATTTTATCAAGATTTATCTTATCCACATTTTCATTGTGGATCTACATGAAATATATATATATATGTATATAAATATATATATATATATATATATATATATATATATATATATATATATATATATATATATATATATTTTATTAGCCCAATGACGCGACTTTCCATGACTTTGAGCCCATGACTGTGACCGGGGAACGCTAACCGATGGACCACCAGGATACTAAAAGCAGTCCTAGACTTTGTTATATCTCACACAAAGCCTGTTCAACGAGCTTATGGCGCCGTGAACTTCTAATGGGGACTACCAGTATCACGTAGGTGGTCCCCATTAGAGGTTCACGGCGCCATAAGCTCGTTGAACAGGCTTTGTGTGAAATATAACAGAGTCTAGGACTGCTTTTAGTATCCTGGTGGTCCAGCAGTTAGTCGGTCACAGTCATGGGCTCGTGGGCCGTGGGTTCGAATCCTGGCGGGTTGAGGTGTTGATTGTATGTAGAAGTCCGCCTGCTTTATTGGGCTAATGAAATATATATGGATCCTCGTGTTTCGAAGCTGGATTAGGTAAAACGTTACTCTGACCACCTAGGTGATACGGGTAGTCCCCATTAGAGGTTCACGGCGCCAGGAAAGGGGAAACAATGGAGTACCTTATCTTTCGTGAGTTTGTGGGTTCTGTTACTTACAAATTATCCTAGTGGTTGGTGAGGATGCTATCCCCTATTACAGGCCAGATATATAATTCACATATACATAACAGCAATGATTTAATGTAGAAACACAATGTACCATGTGAATTAATAAGTTTTGATGTAAATTCACTTTTCACGAGAGTATCAGTGAATGATCTACTTTCATTTCATTAAGATAAATTGCATCTGTTAGGTTTGACTATTGAACATGATATATTTCTCAAATTAATAGAGTTATGCGTTACTGACAATGTTTTTAGAGTAAATGGAAAGTCTTATACCTGTAAACAAATACTTGGCATGAACATGGGTAATGTCTTCCTGCTCCTTTATCCTGTATTTATATGGATTATTTTTAGGCTAGATTACTACCAAATATAGGGGACTTTATTCCTCCATGGTATAGATATATAGATGATGTTCTTTGTCTTTTGCCTAGAAACAGTGACCCACTGGAATTTTTGGACAAGTTTAATGATCTTGTCTCTAGTATTATCTTCAAAATTGGAAGAGAAATAAATGGATCCCTTTCATTTCTTGATATGCTTATGTTACGAGTTGGGGATTTAGAATATAGTTATTAGTCTACCCAGATCCCAACAGGCAACAACAATAAAAAAAACAAAGACAATCGGACTATAAAAGGGTAGACAAAGGATGCGAGTTTTTGTTGTGTATAATAAAGTACCATAAATTCATTAACAAAATAATCAGCTTTCTATAATTTACCCTTAACCATACTTAACCTAAACATTAACAGTATATACATATTTATACAACATACAACAATTTTGAAGCAAGTGGACGCGGGGAGGCAATATAGGATAACAAATACTTAAGTGCGTAGCTGAGATGGCTGACGAGTAAGGCTGAGTATTGTAGAAGACGGTAGGTAGTCACTGTGCCGTAGGTTTCCAGGATAGGTGATCCTGTGGTCACTTCCCAGAGTGAACTGAACTCTCATCGAATTGGAGCTGATGAGGAAGACTTGGAGGAGGTGACGCAACAACCAGGATATGGAGGAGGGAAACCCCGGAGTGGTAACTAAGACTAGTCATACTCGGGTTTCGTCCCTAGATGGCGTTGCTCGTGGTGCTGGGTAGGTAGATCATGACAATAGATGGCGTGGTTCGTAGTGCTGGGTAGGTAGATTATGACAATTGGAGGAGTGGTTCGTAACATTTATCATGAGAAATGGTCACAACTATAAATTTAAGGTGCACAGAAAGTCTACATATTTTGAGTCTACCAAAATGTCAGTTTTTTGCTATGTTTTTGAGAGGTTTGCTTATTTGTAACCCTGAATTTGTTGAAGAACAACTGCAACACATTCAGTCCATTGCACAAAAACTTGGGTACCCTTCATTGTTTGTTGGTCGTTGTCTTTAAAGGGCTAAACAATCCTTTTATTGTACTCAAACTAGACAAGTTCCTACATTTAAGAATATTTTGACTCTACCTTATTGCAATGAATTTGTCCCATTAGTTCAGTCCTTAAAATATTCAATATGTTGTTCTTAAGTATCAACTATTACTAATATGTTAATTAAGAGCAGCCCAACCTTGAATGTAAATGGAAGTTTTACTGCATTCCATGTAGCAATTGTATAGTAGTAGTAGGCCAGCATGGCGTGGGTGTGGTGGGGTGTCCTCCCTGATCTAAAGTGTTATTGGAGGGGACAATTCAGAGTGTGGGAGCGGGAATTTCACAGTTTGTCCGTGATGTCACTCTAAGCATTGTCACCGAAGGTTCTTCTCATCCCTTACGGCATTAATCGCAATAATTCCGTATGTTCACCGGCGATCACCAAGCGATTTTGTGAGTATTTGGATGGAAGGCTACCGCAGGTGCCAGGTGCCAGTGCCTGTGTCGATAGGCCTATTTGGCTGGGGTGGCATCGAGACTCTCGCCCTTATGGGACCAAGTGCTCTATGCTTGCGGTCGCCCCACCCCCAACTAACGGTCATCTCATGTAGTGTCGGCCGCCCAAGTGAGTATGTATAACTAATATTACATCAGTGCGACCATAGTAATAGTGGTTATTTTTGACAAGGATATATAAACAAGTATTTCGGTGTGACAATTCTTGCTCCCAGTGTATCATTCTGATGTGTGGATTGTCGCCCACAGTGGGGGTGACCTACACACCCACGCTCTCACATATGCCCCTACTACCCGGACACAGCAGTCCAGCCTGTCACCTCTCTGCCATTTACTCATACGAACTAGTTTCTTCTTCTTTATGGGACCAAAGCAGATGTCGGAGCCGGACGTAACTGTCGCCCAAGGTGCGGAACACTATGCCTAGTAATAGACATTGCTGCGACTGTGCTAGCCAGTACCAAATTTGCACTAGCTGTGAATGTGCGAGAAACAACTGACCATGTGTTGTTTGCAGAAAGGGAAACAATTGTCGAAACCCAAAAGGCAGGGAGCCGACACAGGAGGCCACAATGGATATCGCCGGGACCCAACCGCCGATGATATCTTAAATGATAGCAGTGAGTCTACTCAACCTGAAAATGTAGTACTAATAAACGCTGCTCCAATAGTAGCAGATGTCCACGAGGTGAATGAGAGACAGCCACCACAGTGGAATGGCATGTCGATGGAAAATGCTGACATATAGGTTAAAGAAACTTACTCAGAAATTGTCAGGTGGTCGCCAGGTAACCTGTTTGAACCACCCAAATGTTCGGCCACCAAAGAAATGATTCGGGAGATGATTCGCCTCATAACTGAGCACACTTAGAACTGCTTCCTTGCCCCTTTAGCTCTTCAAATACTGGCAATAATACCACATCTATTCTGTCAGAGGAAACACACAAGGACTAAGCACAAAGAAAATGCGGCAGCAATGAAGAGAAGATTGACAATGTGGCACAATGGGTCCCTTGATGATCTCCTATGTGAAGCAAGAACACTGCAGAAGAGACTAAAATTTATAGAAGACGGAAAGCAAAACACCGATGACATTACAAGAAAGTTTGGAAACAAAATGCGTGTGGGAAAAGTGTCTTTGGCGATAAGATCTCTCACAGAGGAATCCTCCGGTGGGATTCTGCCAATAAACAGAGAGATATTAAAACAACTGAAGAAAAACATCCCCCTGCAAGTGAAGACGAAGGCATCAGGTTCCAGGGTGACTATATCCCACCAAATGGTGTCCTGTTCGAGAAAATAACAGGAGGGATGGTGTGGAAAAAGGCACTGAAGACTCAGGGACGTGCCGGCCCTTCAGGTCTGGATGCAAACCGTTGGAGAGTCATCCTCAGCACTAACAAGTTTGGCCCCGTAGCAAGTGATCTCTGCACGGCCATTGCCGCCCTTGCAAGAAAGCTGGCATCCTCGTGCTGCCAACACCTTCATGCTCTGACGGCCTGCCGCCTCATTCCCCTGGTTAAGAATCCAGGATGTAGACCTATAGGCGAGGGGGAAGTGCTGAGGCGGATCATCAGAAAATGCATAATGAAGGTGGTAAAGGATGCTGTCAGGGCAGCAGCAGGGAACCTGCACGTTTGTGCTGGCCAACAGGCTGGAGGGGAAGCTCCCATTCACGCCATGAGAACGATATTTGATCAGCGCGATTGTAAGGCCATTATCCTGGTGGCCGCTTCATACTCATTCAACATACTTAACCGCAAGGCCGCACTGCACAACATCAAGATCAAGTGTCCAAGCTTTGCAATGTATGTTGAAAACTCCTATAGGAATCCATCAGACCTTTATATTGTAAACAACAAGGCTCTAAGAGGTGATACCATCATACACCATTCATACAGTCAACCGAGGGAACAACGCAGGGGGACCCTGTTGCATTGGCAATGTACGCAATAGGCCTATCCGTGCTCCAACACGCAATAAAATTTGAAACAACCGAGGTCAAGCAAGTGGCTTATGCTGATGACCTTACAGGAGCAGGAAAACTGGAGGACATAAAAAAGTGGTTATATGTGTTACCAACCTGGTTAACTGGGGAATTAACCAATGTAACATATAGGTGGTTAACGAATACGAGTGTTGAATAGTGGTGAACAGTGCTAAGTCAGTGAAAAACAACTCGGCAGTTACAGTTGAGTCTTACCCGAGTTACCTTCACACAGTGAGGTCCCAGGTACCCAGTGATATTTCCCCTGAGACTCCACCATGGGGAGGCCTGGGACCACACCTCAGTGAGTGAGGCCCTGTGACCACATGGTGTCCCCATGATGCTAGGACACCACTTAGTCAATGAGTTGCTACAGCATCATGTGAAATTCCTTATAACACCATCTGTGAGGGAATTATTACACCACGTGATCCCCCTCATAACACCATCTGTGAGGGAATTACTACGCCATGTGATGCCCCTTATCACACCATCTGTGAGGGAATTACTACATCATCAGGCCCCTCATACACCATCTGTGAGGGAACTACTACAGCATCAGGCCCCTCGTAACACCATCTGTGAGGGAATTACTACACCACGTCAAGCCCCTCATAACACCGCTTGTGAGGGAACTAGTACTCCACGTGATGCCCCTCATAACGCCTTCTGTGAGGGAGCTACTACACTACGTGTCTGCTGTTCAATACCTCAGCTCACATGATCTACGTGTGTAAACATTAATCTGTATGGTCACTGTATGTTCCTTCACCTTTCTCTAATGAAGGCTTTTGTTAAACCACCAATGTATGCAATAAGTCATTTATGTCCAATGTATATTTTCAGCCTTAGGGCTGCAAACTTTTTCAATAAACCGTTTATTATAATTATTATTATTATTATTTTACGATTAGCCGGTAGACATACCAAGACGTCTGTGTTTTGTGAAAACAGAGAAACAAAAAACAGTGACGTGCTACATAATCCGAGTGTTAAAACTATATCCCGTATCGAGACGATAATTAGTGAGTGCTCCTCATCTCTGACACTCTCAAGAGGTGCAGAATTATTAATATATCATACAGCCTGTTTGGTGAAAATACTGTTAATAACAAGTAAAAAAGCCCCCCCCAAGTCATACTCGTTGCCAAGGAAACCAGCCGGAGGCGCAATCAAGTGACGAGGCTCCGCCTACTCGAACCCACTACAGCTATCAACTAGAAGGATCGCGTTTTCTATACAGACGCAGTGAACCCCTGTAATAGGTATTTAAAGTATACATAGTTTATACACACATGAACATGTTCGAGACATAACTTCACAACGATAGGCTCATCGGATAGGTGTATGTCATTGATATAAGTATCTTACGTATATTCGTGTGTACTAACGTTCTATAATTTACAGTGGTTATTCGTGTCTGTTCACTTATTGATAGTTAAATTATTTTAAGTACAATTTTTATCATTTCTTGTAAATGAGAGGCAAGTATTTTGCTTTTACCGTTAATTATTATCTGGCTCAAATGGAACTTCTTGGATAATTTTCATAGTTTCCAATGGCTCAATCTGACGACCTTGTATGTCTAACACACATATTTGCTGATAAGTTATCAGCCCGGATAGTTATGCACTAAAAAACCATGAAATATGCATGCAAATATGCACTAAAAATGTCACTTATAAAGCCAAGAATGCAGGTTATACGGAAACAAAATAGTTAATATAAACTAATGTTAATGTTTATTAAGCAATATACGTAATGTATTTAACATATATATGTGAAAGTGCTTCAAAAAATATATATGAACATGTATTTACATTATAGACTGACATATTTTCAGACATTACAGATTGTGGTTGCATTTGATGATGACATGGTGGCGTAAGTTCTCAAAGTTAAAACCCCGCCTGTTGTCTGTCAGCATAGCTTTATATTCTGAGAACACCCTTTCTACATCACACGAGACGATTGGTGCATGTTTCATACATAGGAGGTCTGACATAGTGAGTGGCTGTACCGTCTCGTCAATAATAGCATCACCAGACATTATCGGACTGACTTTTTTCAGCTTTTCAAATCCCTTGTTTTTGTACAACACGTTACTCAGTTTACCATAGTAAGCATCAGACTGCAAACTTTTCAGTTCATCAAGAACACCATTAACCAACGAAATTGCCGAGGACAGCAGTAGTCCCCTTTCTTCAAGTCTAGTAATTGTTGATGAGATGCACTCAAAATTCGTTGCAATGAAGAGCAAGCTTTCCTTTATTCCTTCAGTTTCAAGTAAGATCTTGCTTTCCTGAATGCTCTGAGCCTCCTCAGATTAAAGCGACGTGACCTCACCTCACTTCACCTAACCACACCTCACCTCACCTCCCAGTACCACGTGTGCTCATTCAGTGGCAACAAAGAGATACTGCCAGATGAATATTTTACCAAAATATGCATTTATATGCAGTTATCTAGGTAATATGCACTTATCATAGAAATCACGCAAAATATGCATTTGCATATTTCATATGCAAATGCATAACTATCCGGGCCCTACTGATAACTTACTCATAGAGGATCCAAGTTACGTATCTACGGCAAAGGTTGATTTTGAACTAGAGACAGAAATACAGTTAGACGATTCAGTAGGAAGTAGTGAGCAATTAATTGAGCAATCATTTGACGACTTAAACCGTCGTATTTTACTGTCCGGAAATCAATATAGTACCTCGCCTAGGTTTACAGGGAAATAGTGTTAGGAATGATGACAAAACTAAATTAGACAGGGAGTTTAAAACTAAACGAGGTAAGGGAAGGACTCAGAACACGACTAACTTAAATGTATACTACGCGAACAGTAGAAGTATGAGAAACAAAATGAATGATATTAAGGCCTTGGTATGTACCGAAGAAATCGATATAATTGCATTCACTGAAACATGGATCAACCTAGACACACGTGAATTACCAGTCGAATACCAAATTGCGGGTTACAAACTGTTCCATACCGATAGGCAGACCAGGAAAGGAGGCGGAGTAGCAATCTATGTTAGGGATAATCTGAAGTGTGAAATAAATAAGGAAATAAAAACTGAGAGGAATACAGAAACAATTTGGATAGAATTAAGCGACGGTCGGGAAAAATTAATCACAGGGGTAATATATAGACCCCCCAATCTTGATAGCGTCAATGAGCGACTTATCTGGGATGAAATGCGCAGGGCTTCCATACACAACAAAGTCTGTATAGTAGGCGACTTTAACCTTGGCCAAATAGATTGGACTGTCCTTACGGGTAACTCAGAATCAGAGGATTTTCTCGAGACGATCCAGGACTGTTTCCTAAGTCAACATATAACCGAACCCACACGGGGTAATAATATACTGGATTTAGTTCTGACGAACAGAGAAAACCTCATTAGCAATGTCGAGGTAGGGAACGAACTTGCAAACAGCGATCACAAAGAAATTCGATTCCAGTTAGATTTTCAGGGCAGACGTAAGGAAAATTCCACTAAAGTACCAGATTTCAGAAGGGCAAACTTTGACAGTTTAAAGAGGCAGCTGAGAGAGGGGGTGTCGCGCTTGGCCGTGAACCTGACAGATGACACCGACCTGATAACGAGATCTGAGATTGCCGAGTTCCACGATAATTTAAATAGTGAGTTACTTAATGCACAAAGGCAGAACATACCATACAAAAAACTCAGATCAGACAACAATGACCCTAAATGGATAAATAATTATTTAAAGAACATCATTGGCCAAAGGAAGGCTATAGGTAGAAGGATAAATCGTGGCGAAATTCACCTCCGGGACTATTATAGGGTATTGGCGAGTAGAGTTAAAACCGAGATAAGGAAAGCAAAGAGGAATAACGAGGTAAGGATAGCAAGGGAGGCGAAGACAAACCCCAAGGATTCTACCAAATGTATCAAACTAAAACACGAGAAAAGATTGGACCAATACGGTCAGACTCCGGCGAGCTCACTGATAACGACGGAGAAATGAGCAATAATTTGAATAAATATTTTTCAACAGTTTTCACCACCGAAAATCTAAACATGATACCCGAGGCACCGACTCTATTCAGAGATAGTGAAGAAAACAAATTAAGTGAGATAGTAGTGACTAGTAACGATGTTAGTAAGCAAATAGACAAACTAAAGCGTAATAAGTCACCTGGTCCCGATGAGATATTTGCCAGAGTATTAAAGGAATGTAAGGAAGAGCTTAGTATGCCCTTAGCAAAGTTGTTTAACATGTCCTTAAAAACAGGTGTAGTACCAGAATCCTGGAGGATAGCGAATGTAATACCGATTTTCAAGAAGGGGGATAGATCACTATCCTCTAACTACCGCCCAATCAGTCTAACATCAATAGTAGGCAAATTACTGGAAGCAATCATTTCAAACTCTATTCGAAATCACCTGGAGAAGCACCGATTGATCAATGATTCCCAGCATGGCTTCACAAGCGGACGTTCTTGCCTAACTAATCTATTAACATTCTTTTCATCAGTTTTCGAATCAGTGGACGAGGGGCACAATTATGATGTGGTATATCTCAACTTTAGCAAAGCCTTCGACAGAGTCCCCCACGAAAGACTAATTAGAAAGGCAGAAGCTCATGGCATCAAAGGTGGCATCCTTAAATGGATTAGGGCGTGGTTACAGGACAGGAAACAGCGAGTGAGCATTAACGGCACTAAGTCCCATTGGAGCAACGTCACAAGTGGAGTTCCCCAAGGCTCAGTACTTGGACCATTATTGTTTATTATATACATAAACGACATAGATATCGGCATAGACAGCAACATAAGTAAATTTGCTGATGACACTAAAATAGGACGTGTTATCAAATCTGACGAGGACTCGGCAAAACTACAGGAAGATCTAAACAAATTTTTCGAATGGTCTGAAAAATGGCAGATGAAATTCAACGTGGACAAATGTAAAGTACTCAGTATAGGAGATGTAAACAGGGAAACCAGATACCAGATGAACAACGATGCCATAGAGAAATCCGACTGCGAGAGAGATTTAGGAGTAATGATAAGTAGGAACCTTAAGCCAAGTAAACAATGTGTTTTTGCTCGTAACAAGGCTAATAAAGTACTTGGGTTCATACAAAGGAGTGTTAGTTACAAGACTAGCGAGGTCATCCTAAAACTGTATCTTGCTCTTGTGAGACCACACCTGGATTACGCAGTTCAGTTCTGGTCACCGTATTACAGAATGGATATAGAATCCTTGGAAAGAATTCAGAGGAGAATGACAAGACTAATCCCGGGCATTAGGAACCTTGAGTATAGAGACAGGTTAAAGCATCTTAATTTGCACTCCCTCGAGAGACGTAGAGCGAGGGGCGACCTGATAGAGGTGTATAAGTGGAAGACAGGGCTAAACAAAGGGGACATTACTAAGGTACTCAAATTATCCAACCAGGAGCGAACTCGTAACAATGGTTTTAAATTAGACACATTTAGATTTAGGCGTGAAATAGGTAAACACTGGTTTGGAAACAGAGTAGTGGATGAATGGAACAAGTTACCAAATATCATCATTAACTCGAATATGCTGAATTGCTTCAAACATAGGTTGGATGCTCATATGAGCAATAGGGGTTGGGTGTAAACGGGACTGCCCAGTATGGGCCAATAGGCCCGCTGCAGTTTCCTCCATTCTTATGTTCTTATGTTCTTATGTACACAGGTAGTTTCTAACCCTGATCCAGGTGACAGTGTGTCAATTGCTTCATCAGTAACACTCGCATTAACTCAGCCTTCGGTTAGGAGTAAGAGTACTAACTTACTAATTTCTAACCTTACAATGACTTCCTCTAACACTCACCCCAATACTACTACCATGTCAACTAAATCTGATAATGTAGTTCATATCATGCCGCGTGGCGACTACGTTCGCAATTTTACGGGCCAAAATGATTTTCGGGTAGCGCATTTCATTCGTGCATGTGAAGACACCATGCTCACGGGTAAAATAACAAGTGATGAAGAGAAAAAAGCATTTGTACGTTCTCATATTACGCAGGGATCTTACGCCGGTAATCATTTAAATGCGTATGGTTTAACACACCCTAGCTATGAGAAATTCAAGAGCAAGCTTATTGGAATATTTGGGGGCAGGTCCCAGTTGGGCCAATTACAGTGGATCTTCAGATGGTTGGATCGTTGTACGCCAGTGATTCACGCCCAGACACCGGTAGTGGCAGAAAGACATCGCAGGAGAGGTTCGCCAGGATATGGAAGCGACTTTCCGAAGTTCAAATTGGTACGACCAGGATGGTAAAATGTCAGCGACCAATGTGGAAACGTTGATAGAATTAATTAGCTTCCTGTTAGTTGTTCGTCGTCCCCTATACAGCCGGGCACAGGAGGTACAGTTTGAACCACCTATGGATATGGTTGAATACCCAAACAGACTCTGTCCCACGGCTACGGGCCCTTTAATGGCGCAGCCCTCCATGACTACAGCGCAGCCCTCCACGTCCACGGCGCAACCCCAGATACCCCAGATGGCACACATGACTCCACCCCAAATTCCTCATACGACACCAATGACTCCGATTGCACCTCAACACCGGACGTATAAACAAGGTACTCCTTTACGATGTACTCATTGTAATAAACGTGGCCATGTAATAGAAGACTGTTTCCAGTTCCAGGGTAATAGTGCAAAATTCAAGGAGACATCCGGTGCCAAGCAGTTCACTAGGTCATACTCGGAGGCAGCTAAGGCGACACCTCCACCTACCCAGAAGGCACGCAAGTGGTGCGCACTACACAAGTCGACATCTCATAGCACACAAGAGTGCGGCTTAGTAATGAAGGCTAGGAATGTAGACTTTGGTGAAACACAAGTGTCGTACAGGCGTAAATAGAAGCGTCCCCAAGACAAGTCGTCGGGGGAAGACCAGCGCTCATCACAGCAAGGAGAGGGATAGGTACAATATTTCCTGCCCCTCCTCACAGCACTTCTATAGCGGCCTAGTTAGTAGAGGCGCTTAGCAATGTGGAAGTGTTGTCAGTGCCGGTAAGGGTTGATAGTACAAGATTGGCTCTTGATATTGACACGGGTGCATGCGCTAATGTTTTGGTCTTGACATCCTATCAGGAGTTACAACGTAAATTCCCTCACCGCGACTTCAAATGGAGGCCTAGTAACGCTGAGCTCGAAGGAGTATGAGGTACTCAATTGAGCATTAACGGAATGGTGACGTTACCACTCAGACTTTCAAGACGTGGTTCTCCCTTCTACGCGGACTTTTATGTAGTTTCAGCAGTTCAATTTGCTAGCTGACGGGTTACTTGGTCTCCCAACTCTTATAACGAACATGATAGATGTTCATCCACGTAATAATACTATTACGTTTAAAGGTGTTTCCTACAACGCTATGAGTCATTCTGAACCTATGCTAGTTGCACCTTTTGGACGCGTTCTCATAGTTGAGGACGTGGTGAACATCAAATATGAATTACATGGACTGCTCCAGCTTCCGCGTCAGATGGACAACATCGACGCCCAACTACAATCAGCATTGGGCATCCTTCATGGTCTCAGTGCAGCTACTAGTGAAACGACGATAGTTTCACAAACTATTGACCTTCTACACTTTCGTCTCCAGAACCTTCGCAAGCTTCTCGTCGATGTTGGAGAGAAATTACCAGCGTCTGAAATGGATCTTGCTAAAGAAGTGCATTCTCAGACACGACGAAAAAGGGGTTTATTTAATTTTGTGGGTCTTATCCAAAGCACTTTGTTTGGCACGGCAACGGCCGATGGTGTAGCTAAATTGGGGGATCGAATGAACATTGTCGTTCAAGCTGTATCTCAGCAGAATCGTGTCGTTTCTCAAACCTTTCATGCGATTACTGTTTTAGAATCCAAGGTTAATGAAATAATATCGGAGTCTACAAAGTATCGAGGATTGTTACTAGGTTACAGAAATCAATTCCGACGTTAGAATGGCTCCTTTATTTCACAGAATATTTGCTGCGGAAATTTCAGTTCAAAAGATTGTAGCCTGTAAAAATGAACTAATTGACAGCATTTTAGATGCAGGGATAGGACGTGTGGACGCAAAGCTTGTGCCTGTGCAGACGCTTCTTGACGCTTTACAGATAGCCAAGTTGCAGTATCACTTAACTCCTATTTTTAATGACAATGAGGTTGGAGTCGACTCTCACGCACAATGCTATCCTCATCCACATTCCTATGCGAGGGCAACATCAGTTTAATGCATGGCATTTAGAACACTTCCCCTGGTTTGTGAATTAAACACTATATACTCTGGATAGGCCTAAAGAACTTTTCCTAATTGATGAATATTATTCTTTATTGGCAATAGAGGATCCTGAGGTACTGTCACGGTGTAAGTCGTCATATCTACACCTACACGTATGTCCAGCCTACATGTTCGCGTTTATTCCTGCTGCAGAGGGAGTATGTGAATTGGCAGTCATACAAACCAATGAACGCACAGCACTTGCGCAATGCAGCTATAGGCCGGTTAGTCTCAAAACTGTGTTTCACGCTCATCTTCACAATGTGCAGTACTTGTTCTTTCCAAATACTACTACTGTTATTTTAAAATGCCATGATGGTGTTAAGCAGCTAGTTGTGAAAGGGCATTACAAGGCTCAGGATTACTGTGAAATCACTTGTGGTACATTACAGACCTTGCCTACTCATCAGCATTTTGCCTTAAATATAAAACTCAAGTCTGCCTTAATTCCACATCCTGTCATGAATTTCACTATAAAAGACATTAAAATTGTTTCAGAGAAATTAAAAGTCATTGCATTCTTGAAAGAGACACAATTTGCTGATTTGAGTAATAATTTGCCATTTTATCTATCACGGGAATTTGCTATACCAAGCCTTACAATTTTCTCAATTATGTTAATTTTGGCAAGCATGTTTCTGTTCTGTTATTATAAGTCAGCTAATAACCCTACAGTAGTGGAATCCCCCGTTTAGTGTCTACACTTCTGTTTATAACATGGTTAGGGTTGTCTAGGATGTACTGTATTCTGTGAGCTTATTTAGGCCTCACTGAGCTTGGCTATAGGTGAGAGAGCGATGTAATGGCCCCTGTCTCATCAACAGAAGTATTATATAAATGGGTTACTTACATCTGACTTATATTCAGATTCACCACCTGTAACTTTCCACTAACTATGAGTAAGACATGAACTGATCCCGTGAAGGGTAACTTTCCCAAGAGGGAGTAGCCCATATGTCAGCATCTATGTAAGCGCGCACTAGTGAGATGCCTTCGTCAGTCACTCACACCAACTTTTATCAAACGGACGTTGATCCACGTTTATATTACATAAACGCCGTCCTCTTTCTCATTCACTCATAAATAGTGGAACTTACGGTTGATATACACTCAGGAATTATAAACATAGTACTTCTATAATAAAACAAGAAACTTCAATCGGGTTTCGTTACCAAAAGCCCAATTGTAGTATATGTGTTACCAACCTTTTTAACTGGGGAATTAACCTACGTAACAGCCCCTTAGTTTTTATATAAATGTTGACAGTGCATTAAGTTTATATAATTATATTACCCCCTGTAACTTTCCACTGGCTATGAGGTGACATGGTCACATCACGTGATGGGTAAGTCTCTTCAGGTGTGGCCCTAAAATGCTAAGTCAGGTCGTAGAAGCCGGCTACTGCAGGCACTCTCACTCAACCCCTCACACCAACAGGACGTATTTTAGAAGAGCTATTTAACATAGCCCCCGTCCTCATTTAACACTCATAGCTACAGTGATTAAGTTACAGTGATATACACTTGGAACTGTTTATAATATATTCTTAATAAATACAGAAAAGACAGTTGGGTTTTTGCTACTAAAAGCCCTAAATACTTTTACATGTCCTAGCCCATTAACCCCTCAAGAATGAACGGTTAATGGCCAGTTCATAGGTTTTTTTCTGGTGTGTACGGACTGGGTCATCCTCGACCCACATCAGGGCCCGGGGGGCGAAAACATCATGATCATGATGATGATGATGATGATGATGATGATGATGATGATGATGATGATTGTTACGAGTTGGGGATTTAGAATATAGTTATACGTCTACCCAGATCCCAACAGGTAACAAAAAAAAAAAAAACAACAAAGACAATCGGACTATAAAAGGGTAGACAAAGGATGCGAGTTTTCGTTGTGTATAATAAAGTACCATAAATCCCTAAACAAAATATTCAGCTTATAAATTACCCTTAATCAAACTTAACCTAAACATTAACAGTATATACATATTAATACAACATAAACAATTTTGAAGCAAGTGGACGTGGGGGAGGCAATACAAAATACAAATACTTAAGTGAGGAGCTGAGATGGCTGACGAGTAAGGCTGAGTATTGTAGAAGACGGTAGGTAGTCACTGCGCCGCAGGTTTAGAGGATAGATGATCCTGTGGTCACTTCCCAGAGCCAAGTCCTCTCTCCTCGAATTGGAGCTCACAAAGAAGACTTGGAGGAAGTGACGCAACAACCAGGATATGGAGAAGGGAAACCCCGGAGTGGTAACTAAGACGAGTCATACTCGTGTCTCGTCCCTAGATGGCGTTGCTCGTGGTGCTGGGTAGGTAGATCAAGACAATAGATGGCGTGGTTCGTAGTGCTGGGTGGATGATCATGACAATTGGTGGAGGGGTTCGTAACACACCCCCCCTCCAAAGACCTCCGTAGCGCGGGCGCGAAGGAGGTGATCACCTGGTGCGTCTGGAGAGTAGCTGCTGCATTTTCACTGGAGCTCGGGATAAGGAGTCTGCAATCAGGTTGGATGAACGTGAGTGGGTTATGGTCGGTGAAGACTAGGGTTGCTTGTGGGCAAGACTGGAGGTAACATTCAAACTTCTTTATTGCCAACACCAGAGCCAGGGCCTCCTTCTCTATGGTCGAGTAGTTGGTCTGATGTTTTTTCAACTTGGCGGAGTAGTATGCCACAGGGTGAAGGACATCAGTGGTTGGGTCGGGTTGTAGGAGCACAGCCCCCACTCCGACACCGCGAGCGTCGATTTGCAGATGGAAGGGCAAGGTGTAGTCAGGGGGGTGGACTACAGGCTTGGAGGCAAGGAAAGCTCTGAGGCCGTGGAAAGACTGGTCGCACCTCTGGTTCCAGATGTAAGGGACCGCAGAACTGGTAAGGTCTGTGAGGGGTCCGGCCACGCTGGAGAAGTTACTGCAGAACCGACGGTAGTAGCCGCACATCTCCAGGAAGCGCACGAGTTCCTTCCTCGTCCTTGGAGTGGGGAAGGACAAGATGGCTTTAACGTTTGCGTCCTTGGGTCTCACCATACCATGCCCAACGATATGTCCCAGGTAAGTCACTGAGGCCCGGCCAAAAGCAGATTTAGCCAGGTTTATGGTGAATCCAGTCTCTTGCAGTCGTGCAAACAGTATCTCCAAACGCACCAGATGTTCGTCCCAGCTGTCCGACACCACCACCAGGTCATCCAGGTAGGCGAACGTCCCACCTAGGTCCTGAATAAGGTAGTTGATGGCCCTCTGGAATGTGGCCGGAGCATTAGAAAAGCCAAACGCCATAACCAAATATTGAAAAAGACCAAATGGAGTTATAAATGCCGAGATTATTTTTGCCCTATCCGTAAGTCCCACTTGATAATATCCTTTCAATAAGTCCACCGTACTGATAAATTTGGCACAGCCTATGCTGTCTATTATATCTTCAATCAAAGGTAAAGGGTAGGAGTCCAAGACAGTGACCGGGTTCACTTTACGATAATCGGTACAGAAACGAAAAGTGCCATCGGGTTTTGGAATGAGAAGGCAAGGTGAATCCCAGGGGGAGGTACTAGGCTCAGCTAAGTTATGTTTTAACAAAAAGTCTACCTCCTTTTTCATAATCTCTCTTTTTTGTGGATTTAGTCGATAGGCTGATTGCCTAATGGGTTGTACATCATCTGAGATTAGCTTAATATCATGTTTAAGTATATTGCAAAACCCTGGGAGGTCTGACGTGACTTTAGGAAATGTTGATAATAACTTAGTGAGATCTTTTGCTTGAGATGGATTCAGAACAGAAAAATACTCATCCAAGTTGTTGAGTATGTGACTGTTAGCAGGGTTTTCTTTAGGTAGAGGGAAGTCTAAATTCTCCAATAGGTCCATGTCATCTGTCTCCGGCTCCGGCCCTGACAAAACCGTATGCAATACAGGTTGACTTATAGCCTCTGGGATGTCTTCCTCTGACTGCCTGGAATGGTAAAGTTTCATGAGATTAATGTGAACAAGTTGTGAATCTTTTCTGCGATCAGGAGTATGGACTATATAGTTGAGGGGAGATAGTTTATTAGCATCGACTTGAAAGTTTTGATGGAACCGTTCCAAGCAACCTTGGGACGGTGGGTGGTAAGCCGAAGATGTACAATGGTCCACACTGAGGTCTTTCATCACCTGTTTGAAAGATTGCTCGTAAAATTGGTGCCCTGATCGGATTGGATCTCTTTAGGAATGCCCACTGAAGTGAAAAGGTGCAAAAGATGTTTGATTACGTTTTTTGAATTGATGCTTTTAGGGGAAAAGCCTCAGGATAGCAACGTGTACTGAGCATACATAACTGTGAGCGAATTGATTTCCCTTCTTAGTCTTTGGTAATGGGCCCACACACAATCCACAACAATCTTTTCAAATGGTGTAGAAAAATACTGGGATGGGCTTAATGTGGGAGCTGCTGGTATACTTTCATTTGGTTTTCCCTACCATTTGACAAATATGACAAGATTTTAGGTATTTGACACACATCCTTCCTAAGTCCAGGCCAATAGTGTTGGAGGAGCTTTTTATATGTTTTCAGGATTCCCAATGTCCTGAAATACCATCATGGGCAAGGGCAATTAATGCTGGTCTGACTGAGGTGGGAATTACCACTTGATGTATTTCAGACCACGTGTCTAGATGGGCAAGCTCAGGGGGCCTATAGGCCCTCATCAAAACTCCTTCATGATAATAAAAACACGGAAGGGTGTTAAAATCTTTACCCTCAACTGCTGCATGATGAAGTTTATTCAAAGATGGATCAGAGTGTTGGGCTTTAACGAGCTCCTCCTTACTAATGGTCTTATTGTACAGATCTTCTGTGGGTAGGAAGATATTAGAGGTGGTTTTAGACGAAGAGGGCCCATTTCGCACACTCTGTGACCGGGTGACAGCACAAGATGGAAAAAGATGAGGAATAGTTTCTTTAAGGTCAGTGGTGGAGTTGACAGGTAAGGGAGAGTCGACTGTCTTTATGTTAGGAACCACTAGATCTCCTACCAAGTCATTACCCAATAATAAATGAATGCCGCACACAGGCATTGGGTCTTTCCTTATGGCTATTTGCACTTCCCCAGTAATCAAGGGACATTGGAGGTGCACTTTAGCTAAAGGATAGGAAGAATGGGATGAGAGATCCGAAATTAGAACACTCTCATTAGTAAATGCGGTAGATATATCAGGAATGACGTTAAACAGGAGGATAGATTGTGCTGCGCCCGTATCACGTAGTATACGAATAGGGGAAGAACGAGACCCCTCTATGATTGAAATTTTTCCCTCATAGGTGAATGAAGAGAAGAGATCCTGATGGGGCCTTTCCACATTGGTATTTGCTATTGGTTTGGACTTGGGATCCAGGGAACTACTTTTAGCAATTCGACACTTTGGGTGTTTACAATTCTGGATCGTATGGCCTGGGTTTTACAGTAAGAACAAGTAAGCTTGGTTGCATCGGGGGGAGTAGGTGTGGGACCTTTCGACCTACCACTCACGTTCCCAAGGTTATCATCAGAGGAGGACCTAACATGTCGGGAAGTACCACGTTCTCTACTGCCCAGTGACTCCACCAACAAAGCGTACGCATCAGCCAGCTCAGCAGCACGCCCTAAATTAACCTCTCCACGCCCTCCACATGCTTCAAGATGTGAAATGGTATCTTGCTCTTCCACTCCTCCAGGACTACCAAATTTAACAAATCCTGAAATGTGGAGGTCTCTGTAGCCTCTAACCACTTCTTAAAAACCTAAGCTTTTCTTGAGCAAACTCAACAAAGGTGTGGGAAAATGGTTTGGTTAGTTTACGAAACTTCTGCCGGTATCCATCTGGCGTGATAGCATAAGAGGTGAGGATATTCTTTTTTACGTTATCATAGTCATCAGTCTGGTCTAAACAGTTATAAACTCTACGAGCCTTACCATATAATTTAGGAACTAACACTGACACCCACTGGTCCTTTGGCCACTCATTCTTCCCGGCTATTTTCTCAAAAGTCCTAAATGACCCGTCCATATCGGATTCATCAAACCCGGGAACAAGGGAAGAAGCAGTAGCAGGGTTAAAAGCAGCTAGTTTCTCTCTTAATGCCACTTCTTTTGATTTAAACTCCGATGTTAAGGTGACTTCTATCTCTCTTACCTGTAGTTCTTTCAG
>NW_024713129.1:42399877-42472377 GCF_018991925.1 Homarus americanus | reverse complement strand
AGATATAGCTGTAATAAGACCTCTGCAATTTTGTTATTTACACTTCTAGATATAAAATCCAATACTCTGTTTGCCTTATTTCCGGAACATTAACGCACTGTTTTCAGCCGAGTCCGCTTACAAGCAATTTTGTGGCCTCTTTTTCACAAGTCGACTTTCTAGGTTGATGTTGTTAAGGCTGCATACATTGCAAGTATTTGTTCTCCAATATTACACGCTGCACTTTCTGGAAAGGAATTTCATTTGCCATTTTTGTGACCACCCTGCAGTTTATTTAGATCTCCTGTAATGTATTTGCATCCCGCCCTGAATGGTTGTGGTTGCCCTATTTTGGTGTCATCCGCAAACTTGCTTATGTCATCAAGGATCCCAGTATCTAGATCATCGTTTATGTAGATTATGAACAAGAGTGGGCCTAGTACTGACCCCCTGGGGAACCCTGACTGGTTGGCGTGGCCCACTCCATTTAACATCATCTGTCATGACCTCTGCGTTCTATAGGTGAGCCATGATTTTATCCAATTTAAAACTTTCCTCGATACGAGCCTTAATTTTTCAGAAGCTCTGATGCGGTACTCGTCAAATGCTTTGCTAAAGTCTAAGAAATAACACATCGTCATTATCTACTACCTCGAAGACTTTCCCTAAAAAAACGTTAGCAGATTTGTTAACAAGATTTTCCCTTTGAAAACCTCCATGTTCAGAGAAGCGATTAATTTGCTTTTTCTAAATGCGTTTTAATGCCATTCACAGTAATTACCCAAGAAATTTCCCCCTACCACTGACGTCAAACTGATTTGTGGCTTTGGTAATTTGCAGAGACGCTGATGCTCTGTCTCCCTTTTTGAATATGGGTACTACATTTGCCTATTTCCACAAGTCTGGCACAACTCCGGTGTCTAATGAGTTTGTAAAAAAATTTACAAGGGGTCCGCTAATCTGTTCCCTACACTCTTTCAAGACTCGAGGGAAAATTTCATCCGGCCCTGGGTATTTTGTCTTCTTTAGTTTATTTAGCCTCTTAAGAACATCCTCTTTTCTGATAGTGAAAATTCTTTAATTTCTCTTCTTCCTTTCCCCTAAATATCAGTTCCACCTCTGGAATTTCCTCGTGAATTTCTTCTGTGAAAACTGTTAAGAAGTAGTTGTTCAATGCTTTGCTTATTTCTTCACTGCCATTTATCACTTCTCCCCTCCCTGACTTTAGAGGCCCAACTTTGTCCTTGACCTTTGTTCTATATACCTGGAAAAATCCCTTGGGATTCGCCTTGGATTCTCTTGCTATTTTGAATTCATAGTCTCTCTTTGCTTTCCTTACATTTTCTTAACATTCCTAGATAGTTCATTATACCTATTTCTGAGCTGCTCCTCCCCTCCCTTTAATTTCTTATATATTCCTTTCTTTATTCCCATGTCATGTTTAAGTTTTCTGGTCATCCACCTTGGCTCATTCTTATTTGACCTAATTTTTCTGTATGGTATATTTTGTTCTTGTGCTTTATGTAGTATACTAGTGATAGTCATGATCAATTGTTGTGTCATCTATGACCTCACCCCTTCCTAATGGGGACTGACCTGACTGATCCCAGTTGACCTCACCTAGGTACCTTCTTAATCTCTGATAATCCGCCAACCGAAAGTTTGGGACTCTGACCATATTGTCATTGTTTTTTGTTTCCCAATTTAGGGTGAACCTGATTTCTCTGTGATCACTGTTACCTAGTTCTTCCCCTACTGTGATATCTCTGATAATATTTTCTTTATTTGTTAATACTAGGTCTAATATATTGTCACCCCTAGTAGGTTCTGTAATTAGTTGTTTCAAAAAATTGTCCTGTACTTCATCTAGGATGTCTTCAGATTCAGTCACCTACATTGTTGTCCCAGTCAATATTTCTGAAGTTGAAATACCCCATAATGCATAGGTTGTTATATTTTGTTGCCCTACTCATTTCCTGCCATATGGGCTGAGCTCCTTCTTTGCCCAGACTTGGGGGCCTGTAAATCACTCCCATTAGTTTTTCTCTTTCTTCCGTGATTTCTACCCATACAGACTCGGTTCCCATTTCACCCTTCATTGAATTATTAATACAACATTCTAATGTATCCTTGACGAAGAGTGCGACCCCTCCCCCCTTCCTACCTTCCCTGTCCTTGTGAAAAAGGTTGTACCCTTCTACGTGGTATACTGCCAGATTCTGGGGTCACTAAGTCTAAGGGATAACTTAACTCTAATCTTAATTTCTAAGGGTCGCTGCCACCAGACCCCCTCTGGACAGCATGTAGCTCGTTAGGTAGCGGGCAGAGTGGACTAGGCATTAGGTTGGGTTTCCATTGACCAGATCGATAAGGGTAAAAGGTTGAAACCATTACATGTCTTAATTGATTTATTCTTATAAAACATACTAGTAAAAACACATATACAACCACATTGTGGACCATAATTCCAAGGCCTGTCCCAGGGTATAGCACTGGCGCCTCTAACAACTGCTGTTGTGGTCGGTTACTCGACCCGAGGTGGGTTTAGGGTCCTCGGCCCACGGGTAGAGTAGAGCCGATTAATCATGCCGAATCAGCGCCATCACTCCTATATTGACCACTTGGGTATCCACCGGCTCTGAGCGACCGGTGGGTTTCAATTCACACCCTCGACCTGGAGACAAACGGGCAGCGTCAGGGGACTGAGAAACACAACAACACCAACAAACTCTCTTGTCTAGACGACAGACGTATTTACGTTATATTACTTCCATGACAATTCAACTGTTAAATCATGAACACTGGTGAACACTGATATTCACTATAATTGACTGAATTAACTGAATGGCTGGGGAACACGGAACATACCTGAGACAAACGGGGCAGCGTCAGGGGACGCGCTCCTGGCCATCTTGAGTTTATATACCCTGAGTTGCAGTGATCCCTACTCACGCAATCACAATAATCACAAACAAACTAACTGTTACTCATTCAAAGATGACCCTCAGTTGACAAAGGTCTGGCGAATTACTAAAGTTGATTTAAACAGACTAATTTAAAGGTTGCGTTTGCCAGTAAGAAGTGCAATAAACGTGGTGACAACTGTGTTCGAGGGACTTACTGAGAGTGATCCTGAGGGTAAAACAGATGGGAAATACACGTCTCTCCTGAGATTCTACAAGCGCGGTGAATTTGAATATGTAGCGTAATATGAATTAAAACGGGTTTTAGGAATGACAATGAGGTGTGCAGTACAGTGGTACTCTGATAAAATTTTGCTCGCCAGATTCATCCAAGTTTTCATTGATTGCTATGAAGTCTACATTCTCAGTACATACAACCGCTCTCAGCAATTCTATTTTATTTCTAACTTCTACTGTTTGTATAGTATACATTTAAACCTACCTTCCTGGTCCTGTTTTACCTTTTCCCCAGCAACTAATTTTTTACTTAGGACCTGCTTGTTTTTGACTCACTTTCCGACCTCTCTACTGGCGAAACCCCCTTCGGGTGACAATTTCATGCTCCAGGATGCAGACAACGTCTTTACCCTCACAGAGACAAGTGTACCCGTCGCGACAGAACAGGTAGTCGTTGCCATAGAATCGTTGCCGGTTATCAATGAATGCCCAACCATTGTTTGCCTGTTTTCCAGTCGTCAATTTATAGCAATTGCCCTGGACAGCCATTCACGACCAACCTCTTCTGGGCAAGACACCACATACTATCGGGATCTCTATCTCTAATCATCCCCAGCGCCTCCCTATACCTCTTGAAAGTTCCTCATCTAACCTTACCTATGTCGTTTCCTCCCACTAAGACACACACTACGGATTGGTACCCTCCCCCGACAAAACCCTGTCTAACCTCTCAGCTACATGCCTATCCCCCAACCCAGGAAAACACACCCTAGTCCTACGTTTCCTATCTCTCGCACAAAAGCCCCTATCTACAAACCTCCTGGCTGTCCCCAACTCCACATTTTGGGCAGGGTTTGTACAACTCCTTTCCTCCCCCTGATCCACACTGTCCTTCTCTTTCCTCTTCTCGCCAGCTTCCTGCAGCACCTGGTAAGGTTGCTACATCTACAATTCAGCTTTCCTGAGCCTGCCCTAGTCTCCTTGGAGACAACCACTCCTCATGCCTGCTCCTCAGGTGTCCTGCCAGAGCAGGACACCTACAGAGTTCCGTCCAGAGGGCTTCATTTTCCCCTTTAGAGTGTCAACCTCACTCCTCAACTGCCCCAGCTGCAACAGGAGGTCGTCTTACCATCTCTCTTCCCCAAGACATACGATCCAAGGCGGCCATTTTCCTTGGTTTCCTAACGGAGCACTTTTGGGCAGACCTTCTCCAAGCTAAGGGGAAACAGTTCAAGCAGGATGTCTGTTTACCTGTCTGACTATCAGGGCTGTTCACCTAGGTCTGGCCTCATTGACGCAGATGACTTCCTCAACGCAGTAATTCTCAAGACACAAAGTACGCAGAGTGTATGAGGTCGGATAACAGGACAAACATGGTTCGGGCAGCCAAAGAACTCAAACTTTCTGTGAAAGCTGGAGAACAAATAACAGAATCAGAGGTGCCTTACTGAAAGCAGACATGAAGTAGGTCTTCAATCCACCAGCTGCCCACTTACATGGGGGGTATGGAAAGAAAAGATTCGCACAGTGAAGAAAGTCTTGCAGGCAATTGTGGGTTACAAGTTTTACACAATGAGCGTCTGCAAACACTGTTCTACGAAGTGGAGGCAATAGTCAACGGAAGGCCAATCACCCCGGTGCCAACCTCCAAAATCCGAAGCTCTCACCCAAGCGAAAGACGATCTCCCTTTGGCGGACGGTTTTAGGCGAATCATATCAACGAAGGTGGAAGCATATTACCGCAGATCAATTTTGGAAGCACTGGCTCAAGAATACTTCCTCAACTCAGAACTTAAGAACGGCATTTCAGACCACGCGCAACTTCCGTCGGTGACCTAATCCATATAACAGAAAATAGTCGTCACGCAACCAATGGCACCTTGGACGATTGATGAAAGTCAAGGTTGGCGGATGAACTTGTACGACAAGCAGTGGTCAAGACGGCAACTGCGATGCTGCGACCTGTAACTAAGCTATGTGTTTGGGCGAAGAAGTAGCTGGCGGAGGCAGCAATAAAATTGTGATGTACGAAGGCAGTGAGATTCGAACGTCAAAGGACCGAGATGTCCTAAGGGCGACAAGCACCACCAGCCTAGGACAGCATAGTCACAGGAACGTGACGAAGTTAAGAATCAAGGTCCGATCTGGTTTTGAACATGGACGCTCAACGGGAGAGTGTTACCGTAAAAGTAATGAGTAGATGTACCTCAAACAAATAATATGTTGGGTTGTAAGTCGTCATGTTTTATTGGGCGTGACTGCGTATGCAAGTATCGAGTTAGTGGAGATAGAGAGAAAGAAGGAAGGGTCGTACTCATACTCAACTCCTTACAGAGTCAACACCCAACCCATTCACTTTGAGACCTTTAACACGTAAGTTCAACCTATACTTAGATTTACACAGGTAAACTGTGCCCATTGCATCTTATCATTGTGACAGCATGGAAATATGGCAAATTAAGTACTCATTATAAAGTTGGTTAGACTAATTATAGCTATGATTATGTTAATATGTAGTGGATTAAGTATAGTGTGGATTACCTACATGAATTATTATTTGAATTATCAAGAAATTGTATTCAACATGTTTAAGAATTATTATTTTAAGAGTTCATCGTGATATGTCTCACAATCCCAATCGCTCTAAATGCGATTAGCAAGTACCATAAGTTTAATCTGTTTCACGAAATGTATTGCGATTCATGTGACCTCTGTTTAACTAGCTGGAAAATAGGTTTATTGCTTTGAAAGTGTACTGTCCATTATAAGTAACGTCGTTAATAAACGAAGAAATGTTATGATTAGTTCTCCAATTCCTTTGTGTTTGGAGTGAGTATGTCCTCCTTAGTATCTTGGCGGTATGCAGTTATACAATGACTCATTTGTAATAACATAACCATCTCTAATGTCCTCTAGTATTTCAGTTTTCGCATGTTATTCCTGTTCCCCATTTACCATCGTCCCCGTCCATTCTTCTCCCGTTTCCCCTTGGTGTAGAGGCCTAGCCTACCCACAAACCAGCCACCTCCGTCTCTCCTCTCACAACTCTCTTTCCCCACCTCGTCTCCCTCACGAGTATATAGAAAAGAAATAAAGAGGAAAATAAAAAGTAGAACTAATAAAAAATAAGTAATGAAAATAAAGAGTAAATAAAGCTATTGTTACACTCTCACTCTTTCTTTCTTCTTCTACCAGTTAGAAACTTAACTATTTTTTTCTCTCTTAAATTGCCACTTGTTTAACTCTCTCCTCTCCCATGGCAAAGTCATTTGCCACTTTACGTCATTATCATCATCATCGCGACCGTATATTTCGTCGTCGAGATGGCTCGTAAAAACAGACTGCCTGCAAGGGCGGGCGTCTGCTGTGTGGCCACCACCAACCAATCACTCGACTCAGCAGGGTGGACAGCCCACCTGCTATCACTCCCTACTACTTTACTCTTTTATGCTTTTTTCTCTCTCTCTCTCCCATGGCAAAGTCAATTGCCACTTTACTTCATTATCATCATCAACATCATCACTTGTTTAACTACGAAGGTTTAAATTTTTTTGAACTACCAGGACCAAAGGCCACAGCGACAGGTGGTCTCGTCCTAAATAACTTAACTCCTGTATCCTGGCGGTTCACAAGTGCCAAGGTGCCAGTGACGGTATTTCCTCTCTATCCTCTCCCCACAGTGGCTTTCATCTTCATAATGTCCTCTCCGCCCCTGACCTTCCCATAATGTAGCTTCAGAGTAGCTCTTTCTCCTTGCACTCTCTCACAGTGTGCTTCTTGTATGTACCCCTTCCACTGTGATTTTCCTTCCTGTACCCTCCCATATTGACACTCTCTCCTTATACACTCCCTCAATGAAACTTTTTAGCATACACTTGAACACTATATTAGTGAATGTGACATTGTCAAAGACTTCAGGCCACCTGTCTTATTGTATCATGAACTTTGTAATTACTACATTGAATCAGAGGACGTTCTGCAGTTTATCCCAAATTTGCTAGCCCACACTGATTAGTCCTCAATTAGAATATGACGTCTAATGTATATGAACTACTGTCTTGCATGGCAGCGAACAGACATCACCCACATGACTCTGACCTATATATACTGCTAATGAATATGCTGCATTTTCTTGTAAAAACCTCTGTCCTGAATGGCAGGAACAGTGACATTACCCACATGAATCTGACCTATATATACTGTCAATGAATAGATGTATTTCTTTTAGAACGAACCTCTGTCCTATGGCAGTGAATCACTCCACACATATATATATATATATATATATATATATATATATATATATATATATATATATATATATATATATATATATATATATATATATATATATATATATTTATATATATTAGGTATGATATATATATATATTAGGGTGGTCCAAAACTATATGGTAAAAAATATAAGTAGTAATATATTGCCTCCACAAGCCTTAAAATTGTCCATTTGGTTCATAGATAAGGTCTGTAAAATTTTATCCATATTCATTAACATTTAGAGGTCAATCCATTTTGCATATTATACTTGTAGTGTAGGACTGAATTTTCTTGTCCGCATGATACAGTCTTAATATACACAACACATTATATTGGGTATATTTCAATGTATATAGCCTAGTTGCCTATTTGGAAAGGGCAAAGAGTCAAGTATTGATTATAGGGAGTTTCTAGAACTAGCTCTTTTGTTTCTTGGTGGACTGCCAAGTAGTAAGGTTTCCTTTCGAGTTCCTGGTCCTACACACCATGCAAGATGGATGGCAAAAGGAATCTATGCTCTCAAAATCTATCTGTTCAAACATCAATTCACATTATCAACACGGGAAGAAAACAATATCACACAACTGGCTTTGTTTGTGAGCATAATGTATGTGAGATTCTGGCATGAAGCACCAATGGCTGTTCGAGCTCCATTCAATGATTTGCAGCTAATGAAGGTTTTAAAGGAATATCCTCATGAGAAAGTTGCACACGCAGCACAAGCAGCAATTAGCCGACATCTCTGGTATCTATCAGAACATCTTATCGGTCTAAGCTTATTTGATGACAGGATCGATACTGAAACCAAGAAGAATATGGTACAAAACTTCCAGTGCCCAAAGAAACAGGACTTTTCAAGGCGTATTGTCCTATCTGATGAAACTCCTATCAGTAATGTGGCCTCATTTGTTACTGAGCGTACATTAGATATTTTTGATGTTCTTACACTAGATGGCAAAGAAAGAGCACAACTGTTCTTGAGTAAGGATCCCAAAACATGGAAAGACGATGAAGTGTTTATCACAATGAGAGATCGTGCGATAAATATGAAGGTGGTGAATGACAGCGCAGAGAGGGCAATTGCTCTCATAGAGCGTTATAATGAGTCTATAACGCAAAATGAGGACCAAAAGCAGTACCTTTTACAGGTTGTTGCAGCTCATCGCAAGAAGTTACCAACGGCAAGCAAAGCTGCTATGATGAAGGGATACAAATAAAGAATGTGTATTGGTGTTCTAGAGTTATTTAGTTTGTAATTTGTAAAACTTACAATTGTATTTTGCTGAATAAAGACAATGTGTTTATAATGTGTTTATCTAGCCCCGAAAAATCCTTATTACGTACTAAATGGAAAAAAAGAGGACATTGGATTGACCTCTAAATATGCTTTAAATGATCCAATTTTTTTCTGGGATG
This sequence comes from Homarus americanus, assembly GCF_018991925.1. Classification (NCBI taxonomy): domain Eukaryota; kingdom Metazoa; phylum Arthropoda; class Malacostraca; order Decapoda; family Nephropidae; genus Homarus; species Homarus americanus. The sequence continues at coordinate 42,463,565 of NW_024713129.1, read as the reverse complement.
CATTTTGTACCTAATGGACAAAAATAAACCTTGTGGAGAAAACGTATACAAATATGTGATATTTTGGACCACCCTATTATATATATATATATATATATATATACAGTATATATTATATATATATATATATATATATATATATATATATATATATATATATATATATATATATATATATATATATATATATATATATATATATATATATATATATATATATATATAAATATATATATATATACATATATATATATATATATATATATATATATATATATATATATATATATATATATACAGTATATATATAAATATATATATATACATATATATATATATATATATATATATATATATATATATATATATATATATATATATATATATATACAAGTATATATATATACTGTTAATGAATATGATGTATTTCTTTGTGTATGAACCTCTGTCCTGCGTGGCAGTGAGAAGTGATACTAACCTCAGTCTCAAGATCTGACTGAATTACTCAGAATTGGCAAACTGTACTCCAAGCCTTGTCAATAAATTTGTTAAACTAAAAAATGACTCTCCTCCTGTACCGTTCCACAGTGGGAAACCCTGTCTGCCTACCTCTATCCACACACAGTGTATCTGTCTCCGTCTACCCTCCCACAGTGTGTCTGCCCCCTATATCCCCCATCGTATGCCGGCTATATCCCCCGTCGTATGCCTGTTAGTTCAATTTTACATTTTTCTTACGATTCATTTAGGGTCCATTATGCTTCACCAGTGTTCGGGTATCATTAATTGTTTTGAAGATAAGAAAGTGGATATATTATCATAGAAGGAAATGTAACAAAGGCTAATGTATTTCAGGATGCCGAATTCAAACCATGTGAAGTCAAGATCACTGCTGGGCATCGTGAAATAAAGAGGCATAGTGAAAGCGCAAGAAAGGAATGTTGAGTTTTAGTAAGCAGCAGTCTTCTTTAGCTGGATCCGTCCTAGTACAAGTATCTCAAAGACAGATGAACTGAACAAGAATGTTAAATTTGCTGAGATCAAATTAGCTTCACTTTTCTGTGAATATAACATTTCCATGAAATCAATTGACCACATATCAGAGATGTTAAAAAGAGATATTTCCAGATTCTGAAATTGCTAAGAATGTCAACCTACACAGAACCAAATGTATTAGTATTGTAACAAATGTACTGGGGAAGACAGAAACAAATAGCCTCAGTTCTGAGTTGAAGAACAACAAGTTTTCACTTCTCATAGACGAAGGGACAGATATTGCTCAGACATATCTAATTGCATTGTGTTGTTAATTATTTTTCTGATGTCCAAAATAATGATGTTACTCAGTTGCTGGAAGTTATTTCATATGATGCACGAGATTGTTCCTCTAAGTCCGTTGCAAATGCAGTCAAAAAATGCTTTGAAGATAAAGACATTCCCCTACATAATATGATAGGAATGGCTGCTGATAATGCTAGTATCACGGTAGGAGAACATACAGGTAATTCTGTAATGACAAAATTCAGACAGGAAGCTGATATAAGTTTCACACTGTTGAGGTGTATTTGTCATTGTATGCACATTGCTGCAAGTAAAGCAGTTCTCAAGCTACCTACCAGTGTTGAAGCTTTCATTAGGAATATTTCCAGCTATATTGGGCATAGCTCAAACCAGAATTACTGACATTAATGAATGCTGAAAAGCAACACATTCTGAGACCATCTGATACACGGTGGCTTGCCGTGCAGCATTGAATATCTCGCATTCTTGATCAGTGGAAAGTATTAAAATTGCTGTTCTTTCAAAATTTGAGGATAGAAATCTTCGCTTAAACACAAATGAAATAACAATATCACAAAGACATACTTAGAATTCATGAGGTTTGTTCTGTGATACTTCAATTCTCTCAATGCCTTTTCAGAGCAAAAAGAATCTGGTTGGTGTACTACAGAAAGAGAGCCAAAATCGCTACACTTTTAGTCAGAATTTCAAAAAGCCACAATATTTGTGGTATCCAAGATTGAGCCCAATTTGGATCACCTCACTCTACCTGAATCATAGGAAAAGATCTATTAAAAGAAGAAACCAAAGTGATATCACTGAGTTCAAAACTAGATGTTTGTTTTTATCAGACAGCTTTGTATGCCATTAGATGATCCTTCTTCAGAAGTAGAGTTTATTCAAACCAACTTGATTTGGAAAAGTAGAAGTAGAATTTCTTAGTCTCCTAAAGACAAATATCATCAATTGTTCGATCAAGATGGTGATATGAGGAATGGAGAAAATTGCCCCCTTACTTTAATGAGGAGGAAAGTAGAGAGCTAAGAAGAAAACAAAACACTGAGTTTTGGGTTTATTATCTAATGTGAAGAATGTTGATGAGGAACCAGCGTTCAAAAACTTGGTATGTTTGGCTAATTTGGTACTTACCCTACCCCACTCTAATGCTGAGACTGAAAGAATTTTTCTATGCTAACAGATACTAAAACAAAGAAGATAAATAAAATAACAGAAATAGTATCAATGTAACAAAGTCTAGCATGATAGCTAGGGAAGAAGATTGTAGAAGTAAGAAAATTAACCTGATCACTATTATTCACATAATGTATATACTGTATGTATTCATTCAAGAATGTAGAAAATCAATACAGGTAGAATAATTTGTTAAGATTGGGTTGAGAAGACCATTTCCTGTTTTTTGCTGAAAATTATATAATTACTTTCTTAAAGAAGCTCATTTTAATTTAAGAATGATTATTTCTTTTTGGAAAGAAGTTTGATTTTAATTTAGGGAGGCCCAGTAAATGCATTATGTAATTATTTTTTTTTTGAAGGAATAATGTGTAGACCTAGTAATGCACAAAATAAGAGTAACAACATTTTTGAGATTATTGCTATGTTATATATATATATATATATATATATATATATATATATATATATATATATATATATATATATCAACAACTCAACCCACCAGGATTCGAACCCACGGCCCACGAGCCCAGGACTGTGACCGGGAAACGCTAACTGCTGGATAACCAGGATACTAAAAGCAGTCCTAGACTTTGTTATATTTCACAGAAAGCCTGTTCAACGAGCTTATGGCGCCGTGAACTTATAATGGGGAGACTACCCATATCACGTAGGTGGTCAGAGTAACGTCTTACCAAATCCGGCCTCGAAACACGAGGATCCATATATATATCAACCGTAAGTTCCACTATTTATGAGTGAATGAGAAAGAGGACGGCGTTTATGTAATATAAACGTGGATCAACGTCCGTTCGATAAAAGTTGGTGTGAGTGACTGCTGAGTAGTGACCCATTGAGGGAGAACGGTATGGGTACGTCGTTCCCCCTCAAGGGTAGACGGAGCCATCCACTGCGGCTCTCAAATAACGTCTTCCTCTAGTCAAGGATATCAAACTACTGCCCGCTTTAGATGGCCAGGAGCCGGCTACTTTATGCCTTTACTCAACATAGTATGATGCAGCTTCCTCTGGGCACACCTTATCACGTGCATTGAACATGTCACCTCATAGCCAGTGGAAAGTTACAGAGGGTGAATCTGAATATAAATAAGATGTAAATAACCCATTTATATAATACTTCTGTTGAAGAGACAGGGGCCATTACAGGTACACACAAATCTACAATATTATGTTCACATAACATCTGACAAAGTTTTTTAGTATAAGTATTCATCTTAAAATTACGAGTAATTGCATTAGTAAATTTATCAAAAGCAGACTTCAGATACCCATCACCATGCCCAATAAGCCTTAGAGTAGAAATGACAGTCAACTCCCTAATTCTGTGTGTTATGCTCGGGAAATTTAGCTCCATCCTCATAATCTCTATTCTTGTTGTCCTTGGACAACCAAGCACAATCCTCATTGCCTCATTCTGAATAAGCTCTAATGGCCTAAGATCTTTTCCTGAGTAAGAAGCTAGAACTGGAGCTGAATAATCAATGATACTCCTAACTGTACTTAAGCACATACTGTAAATCTTAAAACTGGTATACCAACACCATTTGCTCTATTTGACAAAACTTTCAGAGGTTTTAGCCTCGCTGTACATATATTTTTGACATAAGTAATTTGATCCTTAACATTATTATTTATACCCACAAACATTCCCAGATATTTGTAACTGGATACTTTTTGCAATTTTATTCCATTTAGCCAAAATTCTTTTCCATTTACTGCCCTTGACTGAAATTTATTTTATTTTCATTAATGACCAGTCCCAAGGAGAGACAAAGATACTGCAGCTGATCAATGACCCTAGACATATCTTCCCCATTCTTACATTGGATCAGAATGTCATCATCATAAATGATTACTTGGGACTCGTCCTGGAATTTGTAACTAGCTATTCTGTCCATAAGAATATTAAAAAGCATAGGGCTAAGAACTCCACCTTGCGGGGTACCCAACCCAAGACTTTTTTCTTCCGATTCATGACCTTGAAACCAGACACTCGCTTTTCTGTTAGTTAAGCAATGTGTAATCCACATCAGTAATTTCCTTTTATACCTTTACTTACAAGACTTTCTAAGATCACTTCCTTATTTGCCTTATCAAAGGAACTTTTAAGGTCTACAAACAGTCTACAGTTGACATTAGCATTACTAAGACATTTGATCACACAATCTGTAGTGCTTTTTACCCTTTAAAAACCCAAACAATTTACAAGACAAGAGACCATCAATTTTATACAATAATCTATTTAATACCATTCGCTCCATCATTTTAGATAGACAAGATGTTAGGGATATGGATCTATAATCATTATCGCCCTTAGGCACAGGAACAATGAGTGCCATTTTCCATTTCACTGGCAGTCTTCCATTTTCATATGACAAATTAAAGAGATCTAGAATTGGGTTGTCCTCCATACTTATAAGATAATTGATAACATCATAAGTTAGACCATCCCTGCCAAGAGCACTAGACTTCCCTTTCTTTACAGCATTCAGAATTTCATCCTTGATAAAAGGAACACAGGTTTCCTCACTTACAGTACTTTGGATATTCACCAACCTTCGCCTCATAGATCTTGAATTCCTCAAGCAAATCTGAACATTACTTGGGAGACACTCATAATTAAATGCATACGCCCACTTATTCATTAGTTCATTAGCTTTGGCGTTGGATTGGGATGAACATTAAATTTCTTCTTGACTCCTCTTACCCTATTCACACCATCCCAAACATGATTCAACGATTTTGATTGAACAATCTCTCAAAAAACCAATCCAATACATACTTCTGGTTTTCTGATTTAACTCTGTTGTACACTCTGCCACTTCAATCAGAGTTTCCCGGGTTTTTTCATTGCTAGGATCTTTACTCCACATACTATGACATTTCCTCAGTAACTTATTCCACCCCTTTACAATCTTATCATTATAATACCTAGGCTTAGGTTTTGTGGTATTTCCATACTGTTTCCTTGGCTTATTCAAAATGGAATCAATCACTCCTAACATATCATCATAAAATATGTTTTCATCTTTAATTCCAAGCTTTTTGTACTCTTTATACCACTCGCCGACTTTTGCTACAAATTCACTATGTTGGCCTACTGTTATTGTATACCTTTTCCTATTGTTAACATAAAAGATTTTGTTCAAATGAAGCTTCACTTTAATTGCAAAGTGATCACTCAAAATCGTATCCACAATATCCAAATTTGCATGCACATCTAACATATTAAAAAGTATTGCATAATCAAGTCTACCCCCTTTAACATGTGTCGGCTTACCAGCTCCAAGGACCCTAGCATCTTCTATAGAGTCCAAGATATTTTTCAGAACCATTCCATTGTGATTTTGAGAACCTCTACTGCCAAGATTGATGTGCCTAGCGTTCAAATCACCAATTAGTAAACAATCATCAGCAAAAATAATGTCCGGCAGATCATCAACTGTCAATGATTCAGCATGCACATAAGCATTAATAATGAACAGTGTAGCATCTTGAAGCGTAATACTAACACACAAATACTCGGTACCGTTTATTTTTAGAGCGGAATGAAATGATGCTGGAATATCATCTTTGATATAAGTCGTCAAACCTCTACAATTTACAGTCAAATCAGCTGGTAATTCAAAACTTTGATAACCTCTTAAGGCCCGTCCACACGATCGATCGAGCAGTGCCCGGCGGGCAAGCGCTAAATGCCCGTTATCGGGCAAAATTGGCAGGCAAACCAGCGGATTGCCCGTGCCCGTCGTTGAGCGAAATCATGGTCTGCCTGCTTGGTGGTTTGCTGCCTGATATGGATCGACGACTCTGCCAGACGTACGATAAAACCGGAAAACCGACATTCCTAAAATATTTTCATTAATATTCAACATTACACAAGCCTGCAATACAAGACACGTGTTATTATTGGAGCCTCACGTGACTGTCAAAAACAGCTGATCACTACGCCATCGCTGACCTCGGGGGTCGGGGTCCTCAAGTCGGTGAGGTATGAACAGAGATACTGACACAACGTAAGCTAGTACTTTGTAAAACCTGAGTTAAGTACTGCAAATGTGATACGTATATGTTCCCCGCTCGGTCCAGATGTCCAGTGTATAACCAAATAAGCTTATGCAATGTACATTATTGGCGTGACAATAAACGGGAGACTGTTTATGTATTATGTAATGAGGACATTCGTGTGTGTTCTTCTTTCCTGCTGCTCTCGTCACTCTAGTTCTATAGCTTCCTGTCTATGCATACCATAATTCTAACATTATTCAATGAATTTTTATGTACTACAAATCTCACCTGCAAGTAATCTTTCTTGAGTATTTCATACATGGCTTGACAAGTTGCAGATTTTATGCGAGACGAACTTGTTTTGATATCCTCGTTCTATACTGAAGTGACGTGTACAGTAGGTGCACCCAGTTGAAAGATGTATGAGCGTTGCCTCTAGACGAGCCTCTGCAGATATAGTCTCCCTCATATTGGTATCCTGTTTTTTTTATATATGGTTCCACTTTCGCTAGGAGTTTGTAAAAGGTGTTGGGGTCCATTCTCATGTAATTGGTGAAGTCTTTCTCATGTCCATCTTGCAGTTCACGTAAAATCGTGGCATGACTTCCTAATACTTTTCTTCGACCTAACCATTCTTTGCACCATTCCCTTTTCTGCATTTGGTTCTTCTCTTTGCACATAGCAGCAATTATTATAGTACACAACACTATTCGCTTTAACTGTCCGGCGATTATTCCTGCGACACACCATGGTGATCATACCGCACCCGCCACTGCCGACCACCTACTAGCTACCGGCGCCCGACTATGACTGCCGCTAACCACCCCCGTGTGTACAACAACACACAGGCTTTGCCCGGTAAATGGGCAAAGCCCGCCGGGCACTGCTCGATCGTGTGGATGGGGCTTTAGTTGTAAAGATATTCCGTTTGTCCCAACCTCTTGCAAAGCTATGACATCAATTCTACTAGAATGAACATATGCATGAAGATCCGTTAACCTTTTTTTCAAACTATTAACATTCCAGGAAATTAAGCGGACATTATGATCCATTAGAATAAATTTTCCCCCTCATATTCTTCACTGAAATAAGAACATTCTTTTTGACGTCGTCCCTTGGATTTTCCATAAATTCCAAAACAGAGTCAAGAATGTTCGTCAGGTCAACAAGCATTTCCATGTATAATACATTCTCTTTAGAAACCGAACCAACTCTATTTCCTAACTGACTATGGTTACTATTTTGCTCTACATTGCTATCCACAATATTTGATTCCATCTCTACTAATGTTTCATTTTCTTTTGAACTATCTTTATTAACAAGAGCAACATCACTATGTGGCACAAGATTCACCAAATATTTCTTGATATCCAATACTGCTTGTTTGAGCTCATCAATCTCCTTACGGAGTTCTACTAGAATGTTAGGGGCTGTAAGGTTATTGCCCCCGTTACCTATGTCCTACTGTGCTGCTGCATTTCGTATTTCCATACGCTTTTCCCATACATTTATAGCACTTGGTGTCCCTGCAACATCGCTCCTTACAGTGTCACCTTTATCCTCTTGATTAGTGGACTGCGCTCGTGATTGCAATTGCTGAACTTTCGGTTTTTTAGGACACACCCACGATCTGGCAGTGTGAGCCCCCCCCCACCACAATTACAGCATTTTGGTGAAATTTTCTCCTTCGCCTTAATTTTATCTCCACATACCTTTGATTCATGCATTTTTCCACAGAATCTACACCGAAAATCATTATGGCATTTCATCGCCATGTGCCCCCACTTGCAACACTTATAGCATATTACTGGAGATTCGTTGTAGACAGCAACCCGTTTATATCCCAAACATCTCACAAAGACCTTCTCTGGCGCAGGACCTTTGATTAGCGCAATTAGCTCCGGCTTTGGTACTAGTTCTCCATCAATTTTAATTACACGTCTCTTGGCCCAAAAAAACTATCGGCAGCCAACACATCCTCGGGGTCAAGGCAAACAGGATAATCAAAAAGTTTGATCTTCGTACATTTCCCACTGGACTCCACAGGCTTTTCCATCACTACAGTCTCAAAACCTTCTGTAGTTAGATCTCTAACTGCTTCCTCATCCCTCACAGTAATATAAGGAATATGTTTACCTTCTTTAAAGAGCACTTGATACCCTTGATGGCGCTTAGCGAGTCTAACTGACCACTTTACCTTATCAGGAAAATCCATGCCATTCTCTTTGGGGAAGTAAAGACGTGGCCTCCTTGATGGGTTGCTGCCATCTAAGCCATCAATGGAGCTTACACACGTTGAACTGATCATGGTTGAAGAATGACTCACACCATCAATTTTCTTTCGCTTATCCATCAAGTGGGAAATATTATCTTCAGTGCTTGTACCATCTCTATTCCTTCTTTTCTTTTTCTTTTTGCTATTAACAACTTTAAACGGCTCTTGTTCTTCACATTCACTGCTGCTGGACAGCTCCAAATCCGACAACAGTCCTCCAGCAGTACCCTGGGCTACATTGATGTGTCTGCTGTATCTACCACTCGATTCAGTCATTTTAGTAAGCGACCTGCTCGATGAAGCTCTTCCGTCAGCCATGACAGTACGTGTCCAGCCAGGGAAGTGTGGGAGAGCGACCAGCACGTCCGACCAGAACGGCCAGCGTTCAGGAAGTGGGTAAATTCAGTGTCTGTGTAGGGCACAGAGTTCTTGAGGGGTTGGCAACACTGGTACCGGTGGACTCCAAGCCCAGCGGCGCTAATATAAAACAACTCCTACATTAAGCTGCGAAAATAGTTAAAAATACATACATACATTTTAGGAAAATGTTTAGGTATCAAGTACCAGTTTGGTCACAAATGATTATACAAAATATTTTACATACATACATCCCGACACCAACGCCAACACCACAACGGAAGGGGAAATAACGAGCATAAAAAATAATTCGCTATGCATAACACAATGCATTACTGTGGGGGGTGCTGGTGGTAGAGTGGTACCGCTCTTGCCTTCGCAAGCGAGATGTCACGGGTTCGATTCCCGGGCCGGTGGAAGTTGTTTGGACATACTTCCTAGCCCCCATTAGTCCCTGTTCACCTAGCAGTAAAGTAGGTACCTGGTGCAAATCGAAAGTTGCGAATTCGTATTCAGGGACAAGTTGTTGGAGCTTCCAATAACTTGATGACATAAGCCATTGACTCTTCAGGCTTCTATGCCCTTGAGTCTTCAGGCTTCTATGCCCTTGAGTCTTCAGGCTTCTACGCCCTTAACTCATGAGACATAATGGCAAGCATGAACTTAGCATGCTTCCCTGTTGGGCACTGTTGGGCGCTTCACCTTACACAAGGATGTAGGGGAGTGCCCAATAAAAAAAAAATGCATTACTGTGCATTACGATATGCATAACAACAAGGATTAAGCTAAAGTTATTTTGAGTTTCTAATTTATAGTTTGACCAGAGTACAACAATTATTATAGTTTCGGAATAATTCCCATTTGTCTTTCTATGCTACAGAAAGACAGATTTCTCACAAAGAAATTTTCTATATCATTGCTGTCTAAATGCTTACTGACATAAGTCATAACTATTTCATCAATACAAATGTTGCATAAACAGCCAGAAAATTTTTCAAGTAAACTTAGAAGACTTTAGGTAGTTAAACTTAGAATTTTTTATACGATAATCACGTGGTCTGTTGTAAATGTTCGCCTTGCAAATGTTTAATTTTTTCTTGATCAACTGTTGCAGAGGTGGATAGAGACAACATTGGCATAACTTAAGCCTTAGAATTGGTTACATGACACTTACACTGTTTCCTCCGTACGGTCTAGTCTAAATCATTCAGTTAAAATCATTATACAAATACACGAGAAGATTTCTATGAATCCTAGTTGAAGGGCAATATACAATACTTTGGAATGAATGATGTGCATCAACAGTATTTAAACCAACATATGAAAAACATTATAAGGTTCCATAACAGTAAGACATTATGTTTTTCATTCTTCATGCTTACCTCTGTCTCTAAGGGCCAATTGCAAGATCAGCCGTGGTGTACACCATGCTGTGGTATCCCGGCGGTCGTAATACAATGGAGTAAAAATTGTGTGAGTTTTCAAGATGGGCCATGGTGGTACCCGACCGTCATTTGTTGTTACTACGTCATCGTAGTGTAGTCGGGTGTCTGGCGGAAGACTGGGAGGTTAGTATACCGTATATACTCGTCTATAACCCCCCCTCGTTTATAGGTCGACCCCGATTTTTTGACCAAGAAATCGTTAATTTATGATATTCCTCGTTTATAGATCGACCCACGTTTTTGAGGGTAATGGAACAACAAAACCTTCAGTAAAAACGCTCTACGTCCTATAAACTGAGGCTCGCCGTGCCTGAAACACGAGTGCCGAAGGCAAATTGTTTACCATTTATTATTACGACACTTTACACTGAAACGCGGGTAGTTTCAACAAAAATTTTGTATACATCCATTCAAAACGTTGTCAGTGGCACGAAACGTTTACTCTTGCTACACGATTTACGAGCATGAAAAACTTGATTTCCAAGCTAAGGTGCACCTCATTTTCCTATTTTCTTGAATTATAAGCCAATTCTGGGAATGAAATACGATCAATTACAATGCATTTAAGTAAATAAAGCCTGTGACAACCATAAAAACATAGGAATAGAGTGTAATATCTGTTCCTTTCTTCTTTATCCTTATTAAGTCTAACAATAAAGTAATAAGTTTGCCACGAACTTGGGGTTGGGTGAGTGTAAATAAAGAGAACTATGGCCTGTTCTGTGGATGAAGTCAGAAGAATATAACAAAGTACAGTATTAGGTTATATAATTTTGCTATGACAGTTATGAACTCACTGTACAGAGGTATTGGTATAAAATCTTGAAAAAAATATCACCATAACTGTTAGTTTTCTATCAAACAGGAAATTTTCTTTGTACCAACAATTTTTACTTTCATATTATACAAGTACAAAGGCCAGTTATCTACAAGATATGAAACCTTGAGATAATGTTTCCTACTTGTCTCCACCTGATTATAGTAATGCAATAAATACCCTATGAAAGAAAGCAAGATATGAACATTTTCCCAATGTCAGGAGTAAAAATCCATACAATATGTTAAGACATGGACTGAACCAGCAGTTGGAGAAAAGTACCTGCTGTTTAAATGGTCTTTTATTTGGAAAAATATTCCATGTAAATACTGTATATGGATCCTCACCAGAGAGTCTTCATATAGTTAGTGTGCAGACATTTGTTTACAAGGCATATACTCACAACTATAAAGGAAAGGAAGACATGTTAGGTTAGGTTAGATTAGGTTCATCTTGTGAGCAAATGTCATGGAACCCATATACAGTAGGTATATTCATGAAATTCTACCAACTAATCAGAGACTAACAATGCTAAACATAGAAAAAGATTATAATTAAATGGTTTAAAAATATCCTCAATACAGTCAGCAATGTTAATTGCAAATTATTCCTGCATTTTTTAATGTTTAATATAAACTGTAATAAAAATAAGGATAAGAATGCAATGATAATGCTCATGTCAAAATATAGCCTTTCTTAAAAGCAGGATATGTTATAATATATGGATGATCAAGAGAACAGTGTACAATATTTTAAAAGAAAAATCATCCAAAAATTTCACAATTATATTAATAAGTAATATCCATGTATGTATGCAGGGTGTAAAATTAAAAAAACAATAATAATAATTAAGGCATATGTTATGATTTCTCCAAATGCATATTTTCTGAAAATTCCAGAAACTGCACTTTTTCTGGTCTATGAGTAATTTGGGGATTTTACGGAAAGTCTCCAAATTCTTCTATTCTGAGTCTGGAAACCAATTCCGAGGTTAGGTTAAGTAGCAAATTCCAAAATCTTCCCAGGAACTGGAAAAATTCCCCATCAATCATGATACCAAGATTCATTCTTCAGTATTGGTGAAAGGTGAATAGACAGCTGTATCTCCACCTGTAAGTGAAAATAAAGTCATTAATATTGTTTTAGTTAAATTTGCGAATTCTGAAACATCTTTATTTATGAGGGTTAATATTTATAAGTTTCCAACACCTACATGTTGTGGGTAATTTTGTCTCCTAAAAAAAAAAAAAAAAAAATTCCAATGGAAACTCATATTTGTGTGGTTTGATATGCAACACTCAAAAATTTGATTTTTTTTCTAATGTAGATTTTTATGGTGATTCCAAAACTTTGAATCCCCTTTTTTGGAGAAACTCATAGAAAAAAAATTAGAAGCCCTTTAAAATTTTAATGTTCTACATTAAAATGTTAACCTAACCTACCCAACTTAACCTAACTGGAAAACATTGGTCAACTTAAAATCCTAAAATTCCCTGGATGACCGAAAAGGTAATAAGACCTTAAATTTCATTATTTTTTAAGACATTATTCATGGACATACAAAGCCAATATATCTGCACTTGATTCTACCAATGTCAATGGCAAAGTGAATTATTACCACCATTCCAAATGTTGCAAAAAATTGGTAAGGTAGTTCTTTCTTGCAATACATTGAATCACTGAGGGAATTTATCTTATTAGTAACAAATTGTGGTTAAACTGATACACAAATGAAACATGCCTGGGAACTACCTGGCACTGGTTACCTGGCATAATTGGACTTATTATAATAAGAAATTTAGGCTACTAAGTATTTATACTAATGAAATAATTATTTTGGTAGTGCTGGACGGTTATTAATTGCCCTCATTACGAAAATTGGTTCGACATCATTCACCATCCCAGATGGAGCAGTTCTCACCACTCTTCAAATAGACCACTTACAACTTTGTTTAGCTTAATTTGATTTCCATACATTTCTACACATAAATTATTTGGATTAGTTATTTTAAAGGCTTACCTTTTATGATGGTTAGGAGAATTTGGAGGATATAAACGGCGATGAGGCAAGTAGAGGCTGGCGGATGTTCCTATACAAACATGAAATTCTTTTAAAAAGAACACTAAAATTCTTCATGTGCTGTTCTATTTATACAATTTATGTGCATCCAATTATATTTATTTTCTTTTGGTTTCAAAATATAGTTCCATCGTAGTGGTCATCAGGCGGGGGTTCGAGTACCACGGAAATTTCCCACGTTCCAATAACGAATCATATATATATATATATATATATATATATATATATAATATATATAATATATATATATATATATATTTTAGCCCAAAGCGCTTCTTGCAAACCAACCATGGGGCTACTACATGGGGCTACTACACCACGGAGCTTCTTGCAATTGGCCCTATGTACCAAAACCTCTTCTCTCTTTTTTATCCTTATGTTAATTTCATTAATTTCTTCTCATTTCGTGCTAGCATTCATTCTATATTTATCTGGCTGCTTGTTCCTCTTTCTCTCCTCTCACATTTTCTCCTTGCCAGTACACGTACTGTGATCCCATCTGCTCTCGTTGCTTAAAGAAATTCCGGGTAGAACAAAATATCCTAAGACAAGCTAACATGTCCTAGCTCTTACTATCTGAGACTATGATAGTGTTCCTACATACTTCTGACTTGTTCACGTGGTATGAGCCATGATTTCTGCTTCCATACTCGGGAAAAATATTATATAAGATGATGTATCCAAAGAAAAATAAATAAAAAATTTTATGACGATTTAGTTCATTCAACAAAGAGTAAATTAGAAACAGTTGAACAGATATTTCACCACCCTTTTCATTCCTAATTTTCTGATATACATACACAGTTTATTTGTTGCTGCCTCCTCCTCTCTCACGATAAACAAATTCAGAATAACTTTATTTTGACTGCGTTCAGTACATATATAATGAGGATGTAATAACATTGTAATAGCTTAAACACTAAAGTAGTAATAAATTCCTTTACGATGTGAAAATAAAACATGAAGGTCTTCTTCATGATTGTATCGGAGTGAAGGTAACTTTAGAAATACATGCTGTTACGAGTGTCCGCCATAAGTTTCTGTTCTTAATATCAAATATACATTGATTCGGATGGTGTGTGGTTAGCTCGAGCAGTGTCGCTCATTACTCACCCACACTGACTGAGTCATCATTTAAGTATTAAATTTGTTTATGACATTGTGTATTTATTGTATTATGTTTGAGTGTATTGTTTGATTGTATTAGGTTTGTATTCAGGTTAGATAAGTGGAATCAATGTCAGTAGGGTAATGTATTTAAAGTTTACGTTTTGGCCAATCAGGATATAATACGTCAGTATTTGACGGTAGAGAAGTGACGTCGGTGACCGACTGGTCGTCGGTAGTCAGTCTAGGCACAGCTGTCTTAAGTTAAGTTGTATACCCTCTCTCTGGTGGTTTGGGAGGTGGCATTTGACTATTGAGCTTTGTTTTGCTTGATATTGATTTTGTGTGATCTTGTTGGAACTTCAGCCCTTACTCAGCCACTTCCAAGCATCTTGTCGTATTATTATTGTTATTTATTTTATTTTATGTACATATGTGTGGTGGAAATAAGTTAATAAATGTTCATATTTTTATTGACTTATTTAGGTTTTGATCTGCTAACTTGACCTTTGTTGGGAGAACTTGGGATTAAGAATATAATAAAAAATACTGATATTTGAAAGACTTTAGTGATTTATGTTTATGTAATTATATAATTTTTTTCTTATCTGCCTGGTTTCCATGGCGAGCCTTGAGCTAGGCGACCAGCCAGAGAAGAACCACCAGTACTCCCCAACATTTGCGTCAATTAATAACTTCCCAGATAAATGTAATTACTGGTGAGAAAGGTCAGCTCGCCAAACTGCTCGTTCCCTAGTCAAAGATAAGGTCATTAGTAATTATAGGACAGCCAACAGCTTGTCTCATCCACATCTAGCACAATCACCAACACTAAAGCGTGCACCACCTGCACACTCTTATAATAAGGCGATCCATTTCATCAACGCTTGGTGCATCCATTCCTTCCTACCCCGAGCCTATGCTCTCATATTCACACCTTGTCAGTTCACTCACATCCACCTCTGTCCCATTTACCTTTACCCACACTTCACCCGACTGCACATAGAACCAAGTTTCCCCTCAGCATGTGTGCGGGTAGGGCTGTATATGTGGAACACTTGTGATCATTTTATGATTACGGTGGTACACACTGGATTTTGAGGAGCAGGATTCTTAGTGTGTTACTGAATATTAGGAGTCCTTCCTAACAGTCACTTGAAGGATTACCTTAACCGATAGGACAACTGCAAATCTGTTACCTGTATAACCAGTGAACTAACCCGCGGCTTGAGCACTGTGGTGTGTGTTGGTTCCCGAGAGGCCTACCCTCATGGTCACTTGTCTATATGGTGAAGGTTTCTATAATCAAACTCCCTGCCTCATATGGTGCCAGTCTGGATAGTTCTTTAGAAACTGAAATTATATTTTATACTGTATCTAACCAGAAAAACAGATACCATTAAGCAAGAACAACAAGTGTAATCAAAGTGTTCATAATCTGAGAATACCCCCGCTCCATTTGTACAAATACTGAGTTTGTCACCACACCCCTCACTTCCCCCGCTCCCAGGTGGCCCGCTCACTTAAGTCCCTGTCTCCCCTCACACCGCTGATAGTCGTAGACGTCAGTTTCCCTTATCCCTTGAAAGGGTTACGCTTCCCAACCATCGCTGACTACTTAGGAGAGCCACGCAGTCCCCAGCCCTCTGACTCAGGCATATAGGGTAAAGTCCTGTAACTCCACAATGTCTGAGTTAACTGGACACCTAGCTACTCTATCTAGCCCTCCGGGGGCACTGAGTGAGCCAGATGACTACGGTGTTGACCTTGGTGCTGACACTAATGGAGAAGATGACTTTCAACTAGTGCAGTTCAGAAGCAAGGGGAAGACAACCAAGGCAGAAAACCTTAGAGACCAACAACTACAACCTCACCCCCCCCCTCCCATTAGAGTAAGATTAAACTTCCCTGTAGGTACAACACTTGAAGTCAAGTATCGATGGTTGGATGATGCGGAAGAGAAATGCCCAGGTTTCAGTTCAGAATCAATATACAAGATTATGTTCTGCTTGGAAATGACGCGAAAATCATACAGGATCTCCTCTCCAATAGCATAATGGGAATAACCATGGAAAAACCATCCCAGCCATCGAGCAAGAAAATCATCTTAATCTTAGGGCTCGACCCTGAAATATTAGTTCATCCCAACGTCAGAAGGACGAATCGACTCCGGGGTAAGAACGCAGTCATTGCAGACAGGGTTGGCTCGGGGGACCCATCCAAGACCCTTCGAGTCCATGGTGCCTATCGGGCTCTGAAAATAACTGTCTATCAGCCTTCTACTCGTAGGTGTTACAACTGTCAAAACTGGGGCCATGTGGCCCGAGTATGCCACTCTACCAAGCCGTGGTGTGGTCTCTGCTCACGACAAAATGCAACATAGGTTTGCAGAGATACAGTTGCTCAAGGGGAAACCATTCAACAGAGTAAAATAAACTGCAAAACACATGGAGCTCCTGTATGACACCCTGGCTGTCCTAGAGCTCCTAAACCCCCTCAGTGCCACAAGAAGCACAACTGATGCTAGGAAATTCCCTTTGGTCAGCCCCTGCCCCAGCTCCAGGATCATCACCGGCAGTCAACGAACAATCCGCATGGGGCAACACAGAATCACTGATACAACAAGCAGCTGCCAGCACACCATGTGAACACTCGCTAAATGAAGAGATCAATGATTTGAAAAATTAAATTAAAGAACTCAAAGCTCAATTTGCAGCTCAAACTGGTGCGTTAAAGAGCCTCTGCGATGCACCACAGAAACCGAACACCACCAACATAGAGCAGCATCAAAGGAAAGATTACAATAAAATTGAATACATTTTAAGTCAGTACCAGATGTGGAAACTCAAGATCCACCAGGAACTCATGTCCACCCTGAGGAAAACAGTTATACTGGTAACAGTTTTACTGAAGCCTCCGTGGACATAGTCAGTGATGATGACCAAACAGAAAATGGTGGTTATGTCGAGCGCAACCAATGTCTGGTGATGTGTGACACTGAAATAGAACAACTGGTGAGCAGTACATGCTCCAGAAATATTTAAAAAAAATTAAAAAGCTTCCTGCTTGCAACGGGGACAGGCAGCATGAAAAAAAATATCATACAGTGAAGGTGATGAGTTGGAACATCTCATCCCCCAGAAAACGATACCCTGACCTACACTACAAAGTTGTGATTGAGGACATTGTGTGTCTGCAGGAGTGTGTCACAGACTCACTCCTAATGGTTAGTCTCCTCCCAGTCTGCCTAATTATGTGTATTATGATCCTATTTCTACTCACATATGTTTGATGTATGTTAAGAAATCACTACTGCATGTACCTCTTGTATCCAAACACACTACCAACTTTCAGTACCATGGAATCACTATCCACTTGGGCAACTCCACACTCAACGTGCTAAACGCCCATGCTCCCTCAGATCAGCTTCAATACACATATCTCCCAGACTTTAACATTGAACCTATTGTCCTAATTGGTGACCTGAATACTAGACACAAGAAATTGGCTGACCCCCACCACTAACACCAATGGTAGGAGATTTATCTCACTTCTCTTCGCATATGAAGATGCTCAAATTATTGGTAATAATGAACCAACACACATTTATGGCGGGGCTTTAGACGAGTGTATTGACTTTAATCTATCATACACAACTCATAGCTCTGATGTTGTCACTGATCTTATGTCTGATCACAGCCCAATCCTAGCTACTGCAGTAAGCTCAACAGACGTAGACTTAGTCAAGAAAGAACATGAAAGCCATGACTGGTACAAGGATTACGAACCTGATAACTACCAAAGTCTCCATGATGATCAGATAGATAGTACTTATACATCACTAACTATGCTTTCACCAAAAAACTGATAAAACATGGTCAGCATCATAAGAACAGACAACAGCAGTGCTATGATGACCCCAAACCGAGAAAACTCAGGGCTAAAGTCAAGAGGATAGGTAAGGGTTAAAAACAAATTAAAACATCTCAGATGCTAAAACTGTATCAAGCCTCCCTTGCAGCCGCCAGGGAATGTGTAAACGAATTCAGACAAAATGCATGGGAGACATATGTAAACTGCCTGAACCAACACACTCCCCTCAGCAAAGCCTGGGAAGATATGAAAACAATTAGAGCTAAAAACAGTAGACACGACTCCCATCCAAACCCGCTGCAAAAATCGAAGTCTGAAGAAAGAAGTAATCTTATTAACTTTATGCCCCTGGAGAGGACGGAGTCACCTACAATATCGTTAGACTACTAAGGCATGTGCCGGGCAATCCATTATTGGCATTGTACAATAGGAGTCATGCCGAATGCCAACTACGCACATCATGAACCAACAGTATAGTTGTACCAATACAGAAACCAGGACAGCATGATGCTTTTCGTCTCACATCGCTAACCAGCTGCCTGTGTAAAATCTTTTAGAGGATGGTTCTTAGCAGACTCTCATATAGAATCAGAGAACACATGTCCCCTAACATCAATGGCTTCACTCATGGTAAAGGTGTACATTATTGCATCACCACACTTTTACACCACATTTCTTGACCTAAAAGCTGTATTTGATATTGCCAATAGGCAATTTATATTATACGAACAAGCCAAGATGGATATAGGTCAGCTGTTACACTGGATAAGTGGTTACTTCACTAACAGAAGGGATGCTGTACTGTTTCAGGGATACAAAATGGAAGTTAAAGATAAGCAACTTGGGACCCCCCAAGGTGGAGTACTTTGTCCCAGTTTGTTCAAGGTTCTTATGAATGCATTATTAAATTCAATACCAGACAACCCCGGCAATATTACAATAAGCTATCTTGATGAAATTCTTGTAGTTTCGTTCAAGATTCTTCGGACACTGTTGTCAGCAGTTGACAACTCAAGAACGTTTGTTTACTATAGTACGTAGTATAATATAATACGAAACCACAAAGCCCAACCATTAATTAAGCAACTGGGAACTAAGTAACCAATTACTGATCACTTTTACATGTATTAAAAATTTTTAGTACGTACTATAGTAAACAAACTGCCCTGAGTTGCCAGCTGTCTCCAGCAGTGTTCGAAGAATCTTGAACGAGACTGTGCATACTAAAACTCATCGTGAAATGCGAATCACCCTGAAGCATGTACACGCAGTCTGTGAAAACCTCGCTCTTATTATCTCCATTGAGAAAACTACGGTTTTCAACAAAGAAGCTGGTAACCACAACCACTGCCACGCCAAGTTGAAGATGTACCTTACCTGCCATACAACAGCTAACCCGCCAATGTACTGACAAACTGAAACCTCTTGGAAATGTAGCGGGTTACAGCCTACATTATAGTTGATATATTAGAATTGTTAAAACAATGTACCTAGGCGATATAAGATCTCTGATGGATTACCATGCATCAGCTCTGGTCCTTCAAGACGGGAAAGGCACTGACAAGCTCGAAAAAATGCAAATTAAAGCTTTCGGAATGCACGAGTTGTCGGTTAGGATTTTTTCGTAAGATGGCAGGTCAATGGGTAAAGAAAACCGCTTAAATTCACTATGGTAATGATATTTTTAAATAAATTGGGCCAAAATGTGTAAACAAAATAAGGGTTTAAGTAGCTAAAAAGATAGAAATACAGGACTTGTGGCCATATAAAATGTTGATATATACAGGCATACCTTATTTTTATGCTAAAATAAATTGCTGCTCAAGTATCATTGTGTGTTTTACTGGCTGGGTGCCAAAATTATGCAAAATACCGAAAACTCCAACATAGAAGTTTTCATCACTGTTCTCTATTTCATGTCTGGAAAATGTAAGTTTTCGTCACTGATGTCTATATTTAATGTTGTGAAAGGACTAGGGACGACCATTGCCAGGGGATGGGCTTGAGATGACCAGATGACAGATGTAATTTAACGTGTTTCATAGCTGGATGGCGGAGTTCTTGATAATACTCTACAATCATAAAGACATCTAGTTTGGGTAAATTTCTTTCTTCTGCCTTGATGAACCCTGGAAGTAGTTGTCCAACCTTCTCGGCTGATCGGCTCTGTAAATAAATATTATTAGATAATTAATTGTGCTTTACTGTGCAACACAGTAATGCTATATTGAATATATAAATATTACTAAGCACATTAACTAACTCAATGGATATTTGCTGCCCCTACTACAAATTTCATAGTATAAACATTCCAAACAATATTGGCAGTATTTTGGTTTTGGTCATCTGGGGAACCTTAAGATTCTAACTATGGGATTAAGTACTTTAAACAATAAGACACATTATCTCTACGGGATTTCTTTCTCAAATTTTTTTTCGATCGCATAAGAAAAAACAGGTCATAATGTTAGGTTAGGTTGGGTTAGGTTAGGTTAGGGTAGGGTATGATAAGTTATATTATATGGTAAGGGGGGATGTAACTCAAAACTAGTGCTCTTTCCGATAGAAATGAAGGTCGAAAATAATACTAGACCATCTGTACAAAGTTGAGACACAATAGCACTTCCCTCCACCTTGGTGAACAGTTAAGAACATAAGAATTTAAGAATGGAGGAAACTGCAGCGGGCCTATTGACCCATACTGGGCAGTCCAGTTTATAACCAACCCCTATTGCTCATAGACGCATCCAACCTATGTTTGAAGCTATCCAGCGTATTCGAGTTATGATGATATTTGGTAACTTATTCCATTCATCCACTACTCTGTTTCCAAAAAAGTGTTTACCTATTTTACACCGAAATATAAATTTGTCTAATTTAAAACCATTGCTACGAGTTCGCTCCTGGTTGGATAGTTTGAGTACCTTTGTAATGTCCCCTTTGTTTAACCCTGACTTCCATTTATACACCTCTATCACGTCGCCCCTCACTCTACGTCTCTCGACATAGTGCAAATTAAGATGCTTTAACCTGTCTCTGTACTCAAGGTTCCTGATGCCCTGGATTAGTCTTGTCATTCTCTTCTGAATTCTTTCCAAGGATTCTATATCCATTCTGTAATACGGTGACCAGAAATGAACTGCGTAATCCAGGTGAGGTCTCACAAGCGCTAGATATAATTTTAAGATGACCTCGCTAGTCTTGTAACTAACACTCCTTTGTATGAACCCAAGTACTTTATTAGCCTTGTTACGAGCAAAAACACATTGTTTACTTGGCTTAAGATTCCTACTTATCGTTGTTCATCTGGTAACTGGTTTCCCTGTTTACATCTCCTATACTGAGTACTTTACATTTGTCCACATTGAATTTCATCTTCCATTTTTCCGACCATTCGAAAAATTTGTTTAGATCTTCCTGTAGTTTTGCAGAGTCCTCGTCGGATTTAATTACACGTCCTATTTTAGTGTCATCAGCAAATTTTCTTATGTTGCTGTCTATGCCGATATCTATATCCTTCATGTATATAATAAATAATAATGGTCCAAGTACTGAACCTTGGGGAACTCCACAAGTGGCATTGCTCCAATGCGATTTAGTGCAGTTTATGCTCACTCTCTGTTTCCTGTCCCGTAACCACGCCCTAATCCATTTAAGGATATTACCTTTGATGCCATGCGCTTCTACCTTTCTAATTAGTCTTCCGTGGGGGATTCTGTCGAAGGCTTTGCGAAAGTCGAGATATACCACATCATAATTGTGCCACCAATTCGAAAACTGATGAAAAGAATGTTAATAGATTAGTTAGACATGAACGCCTGCTTGTGAAGTCATGTTGGGAATCATTGATCAACTTGTGCTTTTCCAGGTGGTTTCGAATAGATTTGAAAAGATTGATTCTAGTAATCTTCCTACTATTGATGTTAGACTGATTGGGTGGTAATTAGAGGATAGTGATCTATCCCCCTTCTTGAAAATCGGTATTACATTCGCTATCCTCCAGGATTCTGGTACTACACCTGTTTTTAATGACATGTTAAACAACTTTGCTAAGGACATACTAAGCTCTTCCTTACATTCCTTTAATACTTTGCCAAATATCTCATTGGGACCAGGTGACTTATTAGGCTTCAGTTTGTCTATTTGCTTATTAACATTGTTACTAGTCACTACGATCTAGCTTAATTTATTTTCTTCACTATCTCTGAATAGAGTCAGTGCCTCGGGTATCATGTTTAAATTTTCGGTGGTGAAAACTGTTGAAAAATATTTATTCAGATTATTGCTCATTTCTCCGTCGTTATCAGTTAGCTCGCCGGTATGTGAACTTATTGGTCCAATCTTATCTCGTGTTTTAGTTTGATACATTTGGTAGAATCCTTTGGGGTTTGGCTTCGCCTCCCTTGCTATCTTCAGTTCATTATTTCTCTTTGCTTTTCTTATCTCGGTCTTAATCCTACTAGCCAATACCTTATAATACTCCCAGAGATAAATTTCGAAACGATTTAGCCTTCTACCTATAGCCTTCCTTTGGCCAATAATGTTCTTTAAATAATTATTTATCCATTTAGGGTCATTGTTGTCTGATCTGAGTTTTTTGTATGGTATGTTCTGCCTTTGTGCATTAAGTAACTCATTATTTAAATTGTCGTGGAAATCGGCAATCCCAGATCTCGTTATCAGGTCGGTGTCATCTGTCAGGTTCACGCCCAAGTGCGACACCCCCTCTCTCAGCTGCCTCTTTAAACTATCAAAGTTTGCCCTTCTGAAATCTGGGACTTTAATGGAATTTTCCTTACGTCTGACCTGAAAATCTAACGAATCTAATTTCTTTGTGATCGCTGTTTGCAAGTTCTTTCCCTACCTCGAGATTGCTAATGAGGTTTTCTCTGTTCGGCAGAACTAAATCAAGTATATTATTACCCCGGGTGGGTTCGGTTATATGTTGACTTGGGAAACAGTCCTCGATCGTTTCGAGGAAATCCTTTGATACTGAGTTACCCGTAAGGTCAGTCCAATCTATTTGGCCAAAGTTAAAATCGCCTACTATACAGACTTTGTTGTGTATGGAAGCCCTGTGCATTTATCCCAGATAAGTCGCTCATTAACTCTATCAAGATTGGGAGGTCTATATATAACTCCTATGATTAATTTTTCCCTACCCTCGATTAATTCTATCCAAATTGTTTCTGTATTCCGCTCAGTTTTTATTTCCTTATTTATTTCACACTTCAGATTATCATTGACATAGATTGCTACTCCACCTCCTTTCCTAATCTGCCTATCGGTATGGAGTAATTTGTAACCTGCAATTCGGTATTCGACAGGTAACTCGTGTGAGTCTATGTTGATCCATGTTTCAGTGAATGCTATTATATCGATTTTTTTCGGTACATACGAAGGCCTTAATATCATCCATTTTGTTTTTCATACTTTTACTGTTCGCGTAGTAGACATTGAGGTTAGTCGTGTTCTTAGTCCTCCCTTTACTGCGTTTAGGTTTTAACTCGCTGTCTAATTTAACTTTGTCATCATTCCTACCACTATTTTCCTGTAACCTTTTAATTTGTTTACCCGCTCCTACTGCAGTCCCCTTCATTCCCGTGCCCATATGTTCCCCTAGCAGTTTAAAGACTTCGATATCTTTTGAACTGCCTCCTCTAGAGACCCCGCCAGGGTTTGCCACCCCATCCCGAAACAGGTGCACCCCATCCCGAAACAGGTGCACCCCATCCCTAGCATAAAGGTCCCTTCTGCCGTAGAAGTTGTCCCAGTTGTCAATGAATGGGACTGATATTGACTTGCAATATCTGTCAAGACTGTCATTGACACCAACTGCCCTTTACAACCATTCGCTGCCGACTCTCCTACTAGGCAGGACACAGCATATGATACTGATCCTTCCCTTTGTCCTAATATGATCTATGGCTGCCTAGAACTTATCAAGAAGCTCCTCGCTCTTACACCGGCCAATATCATTGCCTCCTGCACTGAGGCAGATAATGGGTTTGTTCTTATTACCAGACAGGATATTATCCATCCTGTCAATTATATCCCTGTAAAGGCCTGGGACTTAGGGATAGAAATCCCTTACCAGGCTAATCAGGATCTTAATATAGGAAAGTCAAGGACCATGGTTTTCCGAGGAATAACAAACAACCGTTAGAGATTGGCATCTCTTTACTATAAAAACATAACACAAAACTCTGACACCACTCAACAATCATCAAATAATTACGGGAGTCAAACAATTAATGGAAGCAACAATTAAAGGAATCAAACAAATTACGGGAGTCAACAATTAATGGATTCAAACAATTAAATGGAGTCAACAATCGATAGAATCGAACAATAAAGGGGAGTCGGCAATTAATGGAATCAAACAATGAACAAATATTTCCTACGGCAGTGGCCCTGGGGGAAGGTTCTGGAACGCGGTGATGCACACTCAGGGCAGGGAAGCGTCCACTTCGCTCCACACTCAGCAACGTCTTGAAAAGGCAGGAGAACACCGGGGCACCGACGGAATGTGATGAACTGATGGTCGTGGTATGCGGTAGTGGTAGATGACCAGAGAGTTGGCAGTTGATAGGTGAAGGTCTGGGAACACAGCCCACGAGTCCAGGACCTATGATGAGATCACAGCCAGAATTTGACGGACAGCAGGGTAGCTAGATACTGACGGTATGGCGGCTGGGTTGAATCTGCCCGCGGCGGAGAGGGTTGCTGCCGTTATCACCTCCGTCCAACCACCCCAAGTGTCGTCTGCACCAGCAAACGAGCGAGTTAGCAGCGGTAACTAGCCGGAGGATCGTTTCTGCCCTTACAATCCCCCTCCCCAGCTCCTGGCAAATACACCCTCATCCTATTTTTGTTTTTACCACAAAAAGCCCTGTCCAAGTACCTTACCTGTGAGTCACCAACAATTAAAGTTTTTATACCTTCCTTGTCAGCCCTGTCCCTGACTGTACTAACTTATCCTTGGTGTGTTTTTTCATCACCAGTTTGGTCTTCCCTCTCCTCACAACCTTCCACTCGCTTGAGTTATCGTCATTCACTGGCTTTCCTTGCCCCGCTTCCTCTTTCATCCTCGCCATCTCTTCTTTTAATTCCAGGTTCTCCAACGTGGCCCTCTTTATTACTTCCTTGGCCCTCTCCAATTCTTCCCACATATCCGCCTAAAATATTAAATAGGCTAAGTATTTATCTCCAAGACACAAAGTAAGAGCTCTTGAACAATTACACACTGGTGATAACATCACACAGACCATACAATAATAGATCTCTTAACACCACCTGTGGGAGGGTTTAAAGTGGTATCGTTGTGACTCAACCTAACGGTAATACAGTTGAAAAAGGTGTTAGAATTAACAACTGGGCATCCAACTCCAGAAACTGAATTAGTTGCCATACTTACAGCTATTAAATTCATTGAACCCACTCACTGACTATCTTATAATCACTGATTTTCTATCATCACTACTTGCCCTTGACACCCTCAACTTAAGTTTCACTCGTTTTTCTCTGAAGCGAGACACAAATATGCATACCTTGTTCACCAGGGTGTCAAGGTCAAACTGTTATGGATCCCATCTCACATAGGCCTCATAGAATATGACAGAGTTGATGCCCTCACCAAATTCGCGTCTAACAAACACTTTGTTGAATACAATCTGGGTCTGTCAAAAAGAACCCCTAAAACAGTAATTAGGACGGAACTTACTGATGCATTTGACTGAAGCAGACAAGTGCAAACAGGCACAAGTCAATCCATTGTTTACCATGATGAGATGTATCAAGTGAAACATGAATATGGAGCAAGTAGCAAGATCACTAGATTACAAGAATTTGTAACCGTTAGACCAAAGTTAGGATACATGTACCTCTGGTAGCATGTCCCTCAAGCATATGTGAGCAAAACTAAATGTAAAGTGTGTGGCCAGGCATACTACTCTTTTGCTGTCACTCGGAATTGAGTATGATGATCATCCAGCTATGGATGTCACCTTCATTGGTGAGCTCTAAGGTGACTAGAGAGGCTGATACGGGAACGTCAGGGTCGCTCACAGATGTTGCACACGTGGAGGGCTACATCTAGTGTTGGAGGAGCGGCGGCAGTCTTTACGGCGTTGGCGCATGTCTGCCTCGGTTTGCAGTCGGGTTAACTCTAAGGTATTGACTCCTTCTGTGACACGGGTACGGAATCTGCCGAAGGCTTGAGATGCACATCTGATCCGATGTTGAATCTCTTCATTGACATCTGCGGTGGCGGACAGGTGGGAGCCGAGATACTGAAAGTGGGTAACATTAGAGAGGGTAGTATCGTTAAGCTGGATGGATGGTGGAGGTGAGGCTGAACCAGGGGCACGCTGAAAGAGAATCTGAGTCTTACATACATTCACCTCAAAGTCGAAGTCTGCATACCAATCTGAGTAGGTGTTCAGGTTCTCCTGTAGATTACGTTCAGTGTGAGCGACAAGGGTGAGGTCGTCTACATATTGAAGTTCAGTAATGGAAGCTCCCGACACCTTTATTCCTTCCTGGAGTCGACTTATATTGTTAAAGACCCTTCATCCGGTCCTGCTAAATTGGCACTGGCACGAGAAAGGAAGGCAGCCAAGAAAATAGAAAAGAGAGCTGGTGCCAGTACACATCATTGTTTTACCTCAATTTGGATGGGAAAAAATTCAGACAAGGTGCCATTGTGCAGGACACTGCCGCTCATGCCATCGCGGAGTTGCTTCACAATGGCTATGAATTTTGGTGGACAGCTTAGTCGAAGGCCTTGGTTAGGTCGATGACGTCCATGTACAGCTCACGACGATGTTCTCTACACTTTCCCTGTATCTGGCGGGCAGGAAAGATCATGTCAGTGATGCCACTTGATGGTCTCAAGCCACATGGGAAATTCTGGGAGGAAGTTTTCTGCCTCAGGAAGAAGTCTGGTAGGAGAACTCAGGCGATAATCTTGCCAGCGGTAGTTACCACAGTCTGAAAGGTCTCCCCTTTTCATATAAATATTGACGATGGAGGCGTCTTTAAGAGCTTGGGGATTTCTTCCTTTTCCCATAGGAAATAGTGGAGACGGCTGGTAAGCAGAGGCCCTCCTGCTTTATGGGATTCCATCAGATACTGTGGTCTTGCTATTTTTCATCTTTTGATGACAGTAGCTACCTCATCCAGGGATGAAGGATAGCTGAGATGGGTCAGTTCTGGATGCTGAGGGACCTGCTGGGTAGTCAAAACATCCACATCGGTGTTTCGGTTGAGCAGCGAATGATAGTGCTCTTTCCAGCAATGAAGGATGCTTTCCTCGTCTTTAATTAGATAGTTACCGTCGGATGAGCGTAGGGGGTCATAGTGTGTTAATCTTTAAGTTTCTGCGTTTCACATGCTATATTTTTAAACCAATCGTTCTTTAGTTTGCGAAGTTCGCGCTGGGCCGTCGCTTTCTTCTTGCGGAAGGTATCAGCTTATGTTCGAAACTGAAGATTGTTCTGCCAGTCAGTTAAAGCACTGTATATTTATCATCGACGAGTACATTGATTTTCGGGTCATTTTCATCAAACCAGCCATGGAGTATTCTTTTGATCTGGCAGGTTTTTGTCATGACAGTATCGAGAAATCCCTATTCGGCACTGGGATTTGGGTTGTTTTTTGTTGGGTTGTTTATCAGTTTATGCTCGAACTGCTCTCTGAAAGCTAGTGCTACCGCTGGATCCTCCATACGCTTCGTGTAAAAACCTCTTTTGGAGGCTTGCTGCCTTCGCCGTTTTGGGGCGATGTGACGTGAAAGTTTGGCTCTGACGAGCCAATGATCAGTGTTGCAGTGGTCTGAACCACGCAAGGCTCGGGTGATGAGGACATCTCGGCCATATCTTTCTCTGACAATGATGTAGTCAATTAGATGTTAGTGCTTGGATCATGGGTGTTGCCACGAACCCTTAGACTTATTGGCCTGCCTAAACAAAGTATTGGTAATAGTGAATTTGTGTGCATCTCACTTCCTCGGGAGGAGTAGGCCGTTGGAATTACACTTGCCTAGTTTATTTCTCCCTATGATTTTCTGCCAAATGTCAGCATCTCTGCCAACTCTGGCATTGAAGTCATCAAGAAGCACAACTTTATCTTCTCTGGGGATAGAGGTTAGCACTCTGTCGAGGTCGGCATAAAAGGCCTCATTCATGCCATCCTCTACATACAGTGTTGGGGCGTATGCAGTGTTGAAAAGGGCATGACGTGAGTGATTCAGTGGGACTCTGATTGTCATGAGGCGCTCGTTGATTCCATCAGGCATATCAGTTAGCTTGTGTAGGATGCGTTAGAGGATGGCTAAGCCAGTTCCATAACAACAGTTTCCCTCCGCAGCAGGCTTTCCCTTCCAGAAGAAGGTATAGCTAAACCCCCTTTCTGTGAGTCGACCCTTGTCGGGGAGCCAGGACTCAGTAATGGCTGCTTTGTCCATACTCTATTTCGCCAGCTCTTTTGCGACAAGGGCGATTCCTTTTTCAGGATGCTCATCTGTGATTATGATTGTGTATTCGACCGCATAAGGATGTCCTTACTGCGTGTGGTTGCCCAGTCAGGTTGGTTTTTTATGCAGACACCTTTTCTAGACATATGGCCACACACTCGAACACTACTTCCTCGACCGTGTGACGATAGAACCAATTTAAGGACAGGTCCAAGCACACTGTGTGCGAAATGGCTGTAAGGGCGGTAATCAGCAGGATGGTTGTTCGCTGCCCGCTTGCTTGTTCGCGGAGGTGAGAAAGTGACTGCTGCCTCGACACAGAGATCAGACACTACCCAGCTAGCACCACAACTGCACTACCCCGCTGTTCGTTCAAATTCTGGTTGTGATCTCATCATAGGTCCTGGACTTGTGGGCTGTTTCCCCAGACCTTCACAAATCGACTGTCAATCTCCAGACACCTACCCCAGCTACTACCGTGGCCAGTTCCTCCACACCCTCCATGCATCTGGCTATTTCTCCTGAGAGCGAATCACTGCTTTCCAGAACCTTACCCAGGGCCGCCGCCTTAGGAAATATCTGTTCATTGTTTGATTCCTTTAATTGTTTAACTCCCGTAATTGTTTGATTCTCTTAATTGTTTGACGTCCATTAATTATTTGGCTCCCTCAATTGATTTAATCCCTTAATTGATTGACTCCTTTAATTGTTGACTCCCGTAATTGTTATTTGATGTTTGTGTGAGTGGTGTCAGAGTTTAGTGTTATTTTCATAGTAAAGAGATGTCAATCTCGAACGGTTGTTTGTTATCCCTCAGAAAATCATGGTTCCTGTCTTTCCTCTTATAAGAACCCGATTAGGCTGGCAAGGGATTTCTATCCCTAAGTCCCAGGCACTTACAAGTGGCGACCTTGCCAGGATTGTCTCTAACCTTGGTTTCTGAGGGCTAACATTTGTTCCGGTGTTTGTTGTAAGTCGCCGTGTGCGCGCCGCTTGCTGTCTGAGGCCCGGAAGTAAGTGTTGTTCGGTGCTTATCCCTTCCTTCTGTTGTGCTAATTTTATTGCTCTCCCTTGTGCTAGGGGAAGTCAATTAGTATTGGTTGGAGTGCACTGTGGGTGCTGTCATAGCATTTTGTTGTTGTTTCACCTGGTGCTGTTTCTTTTCCCTGAGGTGATTCAATGGGCATGGGTGCGAAACAAGGTTTCCTACAGCCGGATCAAATCATTTAATGGTTTGATTGAGCCACTAGGTAGTTACTTTTGGCTAGTTGCGGGTAAGTTGTTAATTTGTCACTTTTGCTCTTGGCCTTACGTATCTTTGTCTAGTTTTGAGGAATTGAAAGGTCAAGCGGTGGCCCTGGGTCTGACAGGTACTGAAATTCGTCAGTATGTGGTCACCCAACAGACTGCCGAGAGAGATGAACGCAACAGAGTGAGAGAGGCACGTAACAGAGAGAGAGACAGAGAAGAACGTCAGAAAGAGAGAGAGAGGAGAGAGAGAGAGGACCGCAGGAGTGAGAGAGAGAGGAACGCAGCAATGAGAGAGAGAGAGAGAGAGAGAGAGAGAGAGAGGAACGTAACAACGAGAGAGACGAACATAATAGAGAAAGATAGTTCGAATTAGCTAAGTTGCAGACAGAAAGGGACATAAAACTAACTAGGATTAATGCTCCAAGTAGACCAGAATCCTCTGGCCATATACAAGATAATGTTGTAAGACCTAGTCTGCCTGTTTATCGTGAAGAAGACATCGCCTCCTACCTTGTTAGGTTTGAACGGGTAGCCGAGCTACTTGGTGTGGACCAAGATAGCTATGCTGTAAGGTTGGGTAGTCTACTGAGTGGTAAGCCGGTAGAGATTTATACGTCCCTGTCTGCCGACATCAGTAGAGATTACTCTTTGTTGAAGCAAGCTCTCTTGCGAGGATTTAACAAGACTTCTGATGGTTATCGTGTTGATTTCCGCAGAACGAAGATTAGTGCAGGAGAAACATACCAACAGTTTTCGATCCACTTGGGTCTTTTCTTTCGTCAATGGCTAGAGGCGTCAGAGGTTGAGGAAATATTTGCGTCTCTCGCTAACTTCATGATCAGTTTTTGTCTTCTCTACCTCCAGACTTGAGAATTGTCATCAAGGAACACCAGCCAGCGACGCTTGGAGAAGCTGTAGAACTTGCCGACAACTGGGCGTCTGCTCGCACCGCCTGCCCCAAGTCTTCCCCTCCTGTAGTGAAGAACACGAAGCCTCGGTCCTCCGAGGAACCATCCCCAGGAGTCGAGAGGAGTAGTTCACCGGCCGTGCAGTGCCACAACTGCCGAGAAGAAGGGCACATTCGTTCTCTCTGTCCCAGGAATCCCAGTTCCTTCAAATCTACCGATATTCATCAGCCCAGCTACAAGGTCGGATTCTGTTTGGAAGACAGGAGCTGCCCCCGTTATTGTGTCAGCGGAACAATAAATGGATCTTGGGCATCTACTATCATCAGGGACATCGGTTGCTCGTGCATTATTGTCTCTGAGGAAGCCCTGCCTAACGCTGACGTCTCCAGCTGCTCGAAAGTTAGTGTCACCGATTATTTAGGTCGTGTTGACCAGTTCCCTGTTGTTAGGTGCTACATGCGTTGCCCCTATTTCACTGGTTGGTCTAATGTGGTAAGAGCTCCCATTAAATTTGCTAATGTCCTCTTTGTTAATGTTCCCGTAGTTCGTGACCCTAACGACCCGGAACTTTTAAAACTCTCCTCGCCACCAGCGCCAGTTCCCTCGCCACCTGCCGTCGTCGCCTCGCCACCTTCACACGCCACCTCGCCTCCAGCAAAGGTCCAAGCTGAGGAGACACGGTTGGCGAAGGTGAAACGACTGCATCCCCTGATTCTGCCGAATTTGTTGCCACTAACTGTGACGCCCAAGGAGTTCGCCAAGCTTCAAGCTTCAAGCCTCATTTACCACTCTGACACGGGTAAGGGAGAAGGTGACTTCCGGGGAAAAGGATCGGGTTAGCGATGGGTCTGTTTACAAGTTTGGTTTGTTACGCAGGTCTTGTGTGTCATCCAAGCGATCAGCCAAAGTAGGTCGGTTTTTACTTGTTGTCCCTGCTCATTGTCGTAGTAACATTCTCTCTGTAGCTCACGAGGGCCATCTAGCAAGACACTGTTCTCGTAGGAAAACTTATAGGAAGGTTGCTGATCAGTTTTACTGGCCAGGTATGGAAGCGGATATTAGAGCTTTTTGTAGGAGTTGTGATTAGTGCCCCCTCCTTCCTCTAAGAAGCCTAAATTATATCAAGCTAATTTGTTAAGGAAATATAATTGCAGGGCCCACATTGCTCGTGTCCTTGACGACGTTCCCAAGCTGGAGTTAGTTGAAGCACTACCCTGCAAGAGTTCCTGTGAAGTTCGGGCGCCAGACTCTGATGATCTCGGTTGCCAGTTACTGATAACACAGGACGAGATCGAAGAATCCTCTACTACTGGAAATAGACCCAAACTTAAACCTGGACTGAAGTGGATCCCACGTGCAGTTCCTTGATACGGCCTTACGATTTGGACATCAAGTTACCACTTATTCTTTTAATGTGACCATTCTTTATTTTGCAATGTGTTTTAAACATTTGTTGTATGGTAATTATGCTTTGTGTACTAATCTTAAGTTTTAATCTACCTTACAGTAGATTTTTATTGGGGAGCTGTGTAATGGCGGTAACGAGCAGGATGGTTGTTCGCCGCCCGCAATCTTGTTCGCGTCCCCCACTTGGGGGGTAGACGGAGGTGAGAACGTGACTGCTGCCTCGGCACAGAGATCAGACACTACCCAGCTAGCACCACTACCTCTCTGTTCGTTCAAATTCTGGTTGTGATTTCATCATACAGTAAGTCCTGGACTCGTGGGTTGTTTCCCCAGACCTTCACAAATCGACTGTCAATATCCAGACACCTATCCCAGCTACTACCGCGGCTGCCACGTCATCGTCACTTCCTCCACACCCTCCGTGCACCTGGCTATTTCTCCTGTGTAGCAAGACATCGCCTGTCGTCGCTCAACCACGTCACCATCAACCATACCAAGACCATGGTTATGCACATCATCCTCTCCTCCGACATTGTCCCACCCCCTTCCATTAACTTAGGTCCGAACACACTCCAGGTTGTAGATTCCACGAAGCTCCTCGGCGTCACCATAGACAACAAACTAAATTGGAAACCACACGTCAGTGAGGTTGTCAAATCCTCGAGTTTCCGTTTCCACCTCCTCCGCCGATTCAAGTCCCTCGGAGTTCCTGCACCCGAGCTCCTCAGTGTTTACTCCACATTCATACTTCCCAAGCTCACCTATGCCTCCCCTACCTGGTCTTCCTCCCTAAATGCCACACAACGTAAACACCTAGAAAAAGTGCAAAAGAGAGCATGGAAGATTATTCTCTCCCCTTCCTACTCCACATATCAAGAAGCGCTCAACACACTGACCCTTTCGACTCTCACTGACCATCACCACGGCCTCATCTGCAAATTTGGTAAGAATCTTCTGCACCATTCTCGACACCGGCTCCTACTACCACCTGAGATCCCTAGCCCGAGAATTGCTGTTCGACACCACAACCGCATCCAGCCCATACGTGCACGAACTGATAGC
Organism: Homarus americanus; assembly: GCF_018991925.1. Classification (NCBI taxonomy): domain Eukaryota; kingdom Metazoa; phylum Arthropoda; class Malacostraca; order Decapoda; family Nephropidae; genus Homarus; species Homarus americanus. The sequence continues at coordinate 42,430,006 of NW_024713129.1, read as the reverse complement.
TATAAGAACAGCCCAGTCCCAACCATTGTAAAAATTATTAAGAACTTGTAATAAACCAGTGTATTCACTCACAGTAAATACTACTTCTTGTACTGTCACTATGTTGAAATGCCCTGTAGTTTGAGCTTTTCCCCATCTAGTTATTATATATCTTATTTATATCACTTATGTTATTTGTATATTATTTGTAATTCGAAACCCATTCCCCAATTATGTAACTGTATATTTTCAGCCTTCTGGCTGCCAAGCTCTTTCAATAAACCGTTAATTATTATTATTATTATTATTAAGTGAGGAACCTGACTTGACCTTCCCCCTGAGAGCAAATCACTGCTTTCCAGAACCTTCCCGAGGGCCGCCGCCGTAGGAAATATTTGTTCATTGTTTGATTCCTTTAATTGTTTGACTCCCGTAATTGTTTGATTCTCTTAATTGTTTGACTCCAGTAATTGTTGACTCCTGTAATTGTTTGACTTCCATTAATTGTTTGACTCCCTTAATTGTTTGACTCCCTTAATTGTTTGACTCCTGTAATTGTTATTTGATGTTTGTGTGAGTGGTGTCAGAGTTTTGTGTTATTTTCATAGTAAAGAGATGTCAATCTCGAACGATTGTTTGTTATCCCTCAGAAAACCATGGTTCTTGAATTTCCTCTTATAAGAACCTGATTAGGCTGGCAAGGGATTTCTATCCCTGAGTCCCAGGCCCTTACAATGGCACAACACTTTATCTCTAATGGCAAAATAACCTACATATTAAGATTGTATCCAATTTTTTGCACTTGGTGGGTTATCCGTTCCCATGTATAGAACCCACCACACTATGTGCTTGATCACCTCTCATGCAAATGTGAAAAACAAAGTGAGCGGTCAGTGTGCTGTCAAAAATATTGCCTCACACCAGTGTACTCACGCAGCTGCGAATAAGTTACCCTCCATGAACAGAACTAAACATAGAATTTGTTAGAAATACTATGTAACATTCAATGTCATAATATGCTGACGACGGGGGTTAGTTATACAGACCCTTTGTGAACTGTGTAATCCTTTTGCGCTACGTCTCACAGGATAAGTATGGAGTGCACAATAAGCTAGCCGCTGTAAGCGGCAAAATTATGTAAGTTAACACACACACACACACACACACCATCCATCCGCATACACGCAACTTAACCTCTCCCACCCCCATACACACAGCTTAACCCCTTTCTCACTCCCAATACACGCACTACAACCTCTCTCTCACCCTTTCCTACACAAAAGGTAACCCCTCGCCCACCCTCATGCACAGGAGGTAACTCCACCCCCATGCACAGAAGATAACCCTTCCCCCACCTCCATACACAGAAGGTAACCCCTCCACTCCCCCATACACAGAAGGTAACCCATCCCCCACCCACATACACCGAAGGTAATCCCTACTCTCATGCATAAAAGGTAACCCCTCCCCTACTCTCATACTCAGATGGTAACCCATTTCCTAATCTCATACACAAAAGGTAACCCCTCCCCTACCCTGATACTCGGAAGGTAACCCCTCTCACCCCCATACACGCACCGCAACCTCTTTCCCACACCAGTCATCCTTACATCTACGTTCCTACACAAGTACTCCATCTACACTTTTAAAGACATACCAACACTTTGTCCAGCTATAGACACATATACCGACACCAGATAATAACACCGACAATGGGATTATGGACTTTCACCCACACCTGCTCCTCATTTCTCTTACACCTGGTCTGTCCATACACACTTGTTCACTACGTCTATACTCACATCTTTCCCACTCATGTCCATCTATAGCTGACCTATTTACTCACACCATCACCTGTCTTTGTACCATTCACCCTAACCTGTTACATACATTCATACAACTCCCTAGTAATTAATCGATCCATTCATATCCATATTCGCTATCCATTACCAGTCCAGCCACCTGTCCTTAAACCCTTATAGCTCATCCACCTGCATATAGCTCATCCACTTTTGCCCTGAAACATCCACCTATACCAAGGATATCCTTTTTATTCACTTTTATCCACGCATCTATCAATATAAACATCGAATCCACCCACTTTTAACTTTTTCATCCAATCACAACTTTTCAAAACACCCACAACTTTTCCATACGTCACAACTTTGCCATATAACCACAGCTTTTTCATACAACCACAACTTTTACATGCACCGACAACTTTTACATGCACCCACAACTTTTCCATACAACCACAACTTTTACGTGCACCCACAACTTTTACACGCACCCACAACTTTTACACGCACCCACAACTTTTCCATACAACCACAACTTTTACATCCACCCACAACTTTTACATTCACCCACAACATGGCCATCCGCTAATAAACATACAAAAACACACATGGCATTCATCAAAAACTACACTTGGTCCATCCACCTTACCTCTACACCTAATCCATCCACCTTACCTCTATACCTGATCCATTCACCTTACCTCTACACCTAATCAATCCCCCTTACCTCTATACCTGGTCCAGCCACCTTACCTCTACACCTAATCCATCCACCTTACCTCTATATCTGGTCCATCCACCTTACCTCTATACCCGATCCACCCACCAATCCTCCTGCATTTTTCACACTAGCAGCAATAGATTAAAAAGACAGACATGCTTGCAGGTTTTTATGTGTGTTATATGTCAGGATTATTCGCTAGGATCTCTTTGAATACAAACGATGAAAAAAAAATCGACACACAGATCATCCCCCAGCTGAGGTGCATCATCTATTCTGATTTTGTCCTCTTCCCGTCGTTTACTTTCTGTCTTGGCTCGGCCGTGGTCGTGACGGGAGGAGGACGAGAAGAACGACTTCCTTTCCTGTGTAGCTGTCTGCTCCAGCTTTCAACTCGTCCAGTGAGTCGCACTAGCTGTCGTCTTCTGTTCATTCCTCGGGTGTAACACGTCCCATAACTGTCTACTGGACCCCCTCACTACCATACATGATGTCTTTATGCTCTCCCTCTCTCTGTGTTTGCAGTGTAGGATAAGTGTTTGTTTTCATGTATTATACCTAAACTCCATCTGCTTCATTCTTTTTTTTATTTAGCCACCTTACATACACACACACTCACAAACACACACACTACATCCTTGACCACCGAAGGGTCAAGACGTACCTGGCGCTCCTCTCGGAGCAGCCAGGTCAACTGTTAAGTTGGCCCATACCAACCCCCTCCCCTGAACCCTCCTCCCCACCGGAATATCAACAAGTTCTGGCCAGAAGTTACAATTTCATTTAGGAAAGGAACGGAACCAGTGTTAAACAGAGGTGAACAGTGGTGAACAGTGCTTAAGTCAGTGAGAACAACTCAACAGTAACAGTCGTATCCAATTTAACCTTCACACAGTGAGGTCCCAGGTACCCAGTGATAACGGCCCGTGAGACCCAACAACAACCAGCGATGTGTTAATCCGTTTACGATAGGAAGGCCTAAGACCAAACCTCACTCATATAACACCATCTGTGAGGGAATTACTACACCACATGTCCCTCATAACACCATCTGTGAGGGAATTACTACACCACGTCAGTCCCCTCATAACACCATCTGTGAGGAAATTACTACACCACGTGATGCCCCTCATAACACCATCTGTGAGGGAGTTACTACACCACGTGAGGCCCCTCATAACACCATCTGTGAGGTAATTACTTCACCGCGTGAGGCCCCTCATAACACCATCTGCGAGGGAATTACTATACCACGCCAGGTCCCTCATAACACCATCTGAGGGAACTACTACACCACGTGAGTTCCTCGTAACACCATCTGGGAGGGAGTTACTACACTACGAGTTTGCTGTTCAACATCTACATTAATCTGTATGTTCACTGTATGTTCCTTTACCTTTCTCTAATGAAGGCTTTTGTTAAACCACCAATGTATGTAATAAGTCATTTATGTCCAATGTATATTTTCAGCCTTCGGGCTGCAGAACTTTTTCAATAAACCGTTAATTATTATTATTATTATTATTATTATTATTATTATTATACAAACACGCGTAAGACGCCATCACAGGATTGTTATTTAATTTAGCTTTTAGCATAATATACGTATGTATATGACATTATAAAACATTAATGTATACATAATTAATGGTAGGTTTGAGACTTTAATACTGCGTAGTTTTTCAGGTTCTCTATAATCATTTTCCATGCGGTTAGATCAGGCGATCCTGACTGAAGCACCGACAGCAGCTCTCTATACGCGTTAGTTGAGTCTATCAATAGCCGAGACTATACAAACGTTTATCGCCCGCACAACGAGTGAAGCAGCCTCTGTACATAATATTAATATAAATATTGAAAACTGGTTGAACTATATCTATCCCTTCTACAATTAAATGAAGAGGAGATTGGAAGAAGTGTGTGTATGAAGCTGGACTATATTGCAGTTATACCCGTGACCAGGAAGAAAGATTAATTACCAGTCATAGCCGCTCGGACCCAGAAACAACAGTATTACAACACCCAAAGGACGAACCAGTTACACACACACACACACACACACACACACACACACACACACACACATGCAAGATTATTCTCTCCCCTTCCTACTCCACATATCAAGAAGCGCTCAACACACTGACCCTTTCGACTCTCACTGACCATCACCACGGCCTCATCTGCAAATTTGGTAAGAAGCTTCTACACCATCCCCGACACCGGCCCCTACTACCACCTGAGATCCCCTGTCCGAGAATTGCTGTTCGACACCACAACCGCATCCAGCCCATACGTGCACGAACTGATCGCTATAAGAACAGCCCAGTCCCAACCATTGTAAAAATTATCAATAACATGTAATAAATCAGTGTATTCACTCCCAGTAAACACTGCTCCCTACACTGTCACTATGTTGAAATGAACTGTAGTTTGAGCTGATCCCCATCTAAGTTACTATATGTCTTATTTGTGTCACTTATGTCACTTGTATATTATTTGTAATTCGTAACCCATTCCCCAAATATGTAACTGTATATTTTCAGCCTTCTGGCTGCCAAGCTCTTTCAATAAACCGTTAATTATTATTATTATTATTATTATTATATACACACACACACACACACATCGTACAATAATTAACTTTATCAAGCTTTTATCAATGTTACAGGCAGATCAGCTGGCAATTAATCTAACCCTTGGATAAAAGTGTAATAAATGCAAACATTATTAAGTAGTAACCATTCAAATGTAATTGCAACTTCTCTCCTAATTATTTCCTTTAAAAGTCTTTGCAACTTTTATTTACTTTTTATTTAACTCTCTCTCTCTCCCCATAAAAGAATCCCAAAATACGCTTATAAACTTTCCTTTATTATCCCCTCGTCCATTTGCTCTGATATATTCCACCAATCATTCCATCGAGCCTACTTTTCGCTTCTTTTTGATTGGTTAACTAACGATCCACTCCATAAAATTAATGGGAATGCGAAGGAACCTATAGCCTCAGCTGTGCCCATAACTCAGAATAGAAAATAAGTTATGAGCAAACAGATGGTCATAATGAGAAAATCAGAAATATTATGAGAAATTGGATGAGATGGACGGGCAGCCAACGAAATTAAGAACAATAAATAAATTATTCATGGAAATAGACAGTGGTGGGCAAGAGATAATACCTGAGTGGTGGGTAACGGGTAATACGAGAGTGGTGGCCAAGAGATAATACCTGAGTGGTGGGCAAAAGATAATACCTGAGTGGTGGGCAAGAGATCAATTAACAATTACAAGATTTTCTAGAACAGGTAATTTTTAGGCCGTGTGGTTGGTCTGGGAGAGTGGGGAGGAAGGATAGCGGGAGGGGATCGAGGAGATTGAGGGGGAGCAAGAAAGAGAAACGAAGGAGAAGGAAGGAAATTAATAGGGAGGAAGAGAAGGGACAACAAAAGTATGTGGGTTAAGGAGGAGGAATGGAAGGACAAGAGAACAGAGAGGAGGAACCGGTGGGGATTGAAAGAGGAAAGAGGTAGGGAGGAGAGGGGAAGAGGAAGGGATGGGAGGGGTCGGTAAAGGAAGATGGAAGGAACAGGTGAAGGAAGAGGGTCAAGAGCGAGGGCAGAGTGCGAGTAGGGTTAGGGTAGGATGGCTCCAGAGTTAGGGCAGGGTGGGGAAAGGGCGAAGACAGTCTGGGGGCAGGAAGAGGGGTAGGGTGAGAGCAGGTTTTTGACAGGTTGAGGGCAGATTGGTGGAAGGGTAAGGGGAGGCTGATAGACAGGATGGGGGCAAGGTGAGGTGCAGTATGAGGGACAAGGTGAGGTGCAGTATGAGGGACAAGGTGAGGTGCAGTAGGAGGGACAAGGTGAGGTGCAGTATGAGGGACAAGGTGAGGTGCAGTATGAAGGACAAGGTAAAGTGCATGGTGTGGGGTAAGGTGAGGGGGCAGTATGAAGGACAAGGTTAGGTGCAGTATGAGGGACAAGGTGAGGTGCAGTATGCAGGAGAAGGTGAAGTGCAGGGTGTGGGGTAAGGTAAGGTGATTTTAATTTAGTTTAACAAATTTATTGACAAATCCTGAAGTACAGTTTGCCTATTCCGAGTAATTCAGTCAGGTCTTGACACTTCTCTGCCATGCAGAACAGAGGTTCATACACAAAGAAGTACATCGTATTCATTGACAGTGTAAGCGCCTTCCGGGCGTTTAAAGGTTAATCAAACTCTTCACGTTAAACTCGAATGTTATAATTCGGTCAAACCTGTTGAATACATTTCATTTTAGTATTTAAAATAAATCAGACATAGACACTCATACATAAATACTTAATCCAATATATATTTACATAACAATCATAGCTATGTAATTAATCTAATCCTAACACTTAGAATGAATACTTAATTTGCCATATATTTATGTTGTCACAATGATAAACGATGCAATGGACACAGTCTACCTGTGTACACAATAAATACAAGTTAAACTTACGTGTTGCAAGTCTCAAGGGAAACAGGTTAGGTGTTGGCTCTATGATGGGGATAGCTACAGTGGCGGACTGGTGGTGCCCTGCTGGGCGTCACATGTCCAGCCCGGCTAGCCAAACTTGCTGCGTCAGGCGTGTTATACGCAAACAAGCTCCCCTTACACCACCCAACACCTCAACCTACTCGGGGGGTTTCTCCATCTCCACCATCTCAATACTCTGTATACTGTATACTAATTACTGCTTGCAGTAACAGACAGCATACATATTTATATATACATACATACATATATATATATATATATATATATATATATATATATAAATATATATATATATATGTGCATACATATGCATACACATACACACACACATACACATACCTACATATATATACATAGATCAGATTCATGTGGGTAATGTCACCGTTCACTGCCATGCAGGACAGAGGTTCGTACACAAAGAATACATCATATTCATTGACAGTACTTATAGGTCAGAGTCTGATGAGATTGCCCTGGAGGGGGCTAGTTTATTGGGCACCCCCTTACATCCTGTGCAAGGTGAAGCTCAGAAGTGCTTACAGTGCCCATCTGGGAAGCAAGCAGAGTTCATGCTTGCCTTTTATGATCATGTATTAGGGCGTAAAAGCCTGAAGGGTCATGGGTTTTGTTAGAAAGTTACATAAAGTGACATAATGATGAGTGTGTGGGGGGAAATATCCCCTGTACAATTTATCTGCTTATGGCAAAGTGTGGCAGGTCCCTAATAATGTCAGGTGCCAGGCCATAGCCATAGGCATTGACTGTATTGAGGGATATACCTTTTAGTGTGATTGTGATGGCGTGTACGTCAGTAATGCCGGGGGACGTCGAGAGGTTGGTAGGGGACGTCCTTTTTGGCGTAGATGCATAGTCCACTAGCATGTCCGCGTGGTGGTCAATTGATATGGAGAACTGGAGTGGATGAGCCCCAGGTGCCGGCATGCCGGCGGGGGAGGACAGGTGGCCCCTGGCCCCCTCGGTGTCCTCGGGTCCATGAGCATGCGGTGCAGGCTCTGTCTGGCCAGAAACAGGCTTGGTGTGGACGCCGGCAGTGGTGCCAGGCGGCGGTGGAGTAGGCCTTGAGCATGAGGGGCACACAGGGGGGGCTACCAGGTTGTGTCAGACCAGAAGAGAGGGGTGACTGGGTAGGAGCTGGAGGTAGGGGTAGTCTGTGTAGGTTGGAGATGGCGGTACAGAGAGCATCAAAGAGTCTTTCAATACGGTTGGTAAATTCGTGTAAGAGGGATATGATCTGTGTCGTGTCAACGGAAGGGGGGGGGTTGTGGGGTGGGGGCACCGGTGGGGGCACAAGGTCTGACAGCGTGTGGGTAGAGACAGGAAAGAGGCCCAGTTGTAGTTGAGTGAGGAGACGGCCGGGGCAGGTGTTGTTGAAGAAGGCTCGGTAGGCTGGGGGAGAGGTTGAGATGGACGCAGCCTTCGGAGAGGCTTTTCTCCTGGGACAGACGGACGTTTGGGGCATTGTCGTGAGTCAGCTTGTGCCAGCCACCACAATTACAGCACCTGGGGTCAACAACATAGCCCACACCACCCCCATTGAGATTGTCTTTGATTTTTTGGGCACAGACGGAGGAGTGATGGTTACGTGAACAGAAGCGACATCTGGGACGATCACGTCGGCAGCAGGCGGTGCAGGTGTGACCCCAATGGGAGCAGATGACACAAAAAGCAGGCCCAGGGTGATATGGTTCAGCGTACAGTGGAGGGAGGACTGGGTGGGCATTAACAGTGGTTGGGCACTCCCTCCCCTTCCATTTAACTATGACAGCTGCTTGTGGGGTCTTCCCTCGGTAATGTCGACGTATGCTGAGTATATGTGGATTAAAGTGAGAAGCATCTTCGACTTCAGTGTATAGGGGGAATTGCTTAAGTAGGAAGTGGCAGCATTCCTCCGCATCAGCAGGGGGGGGGAGCAAGACAACCCCGTCATAGCCATCAGTACTGAGCATTTCATAGACCTCGGGTATCTGACACGTGATAAAGTTACGGTTCTTACCTTTTCGGAATTGAATGGTGAGACCGTGTTGTTTCCAATACTTTGTTGTCTAATTAAACCGGTCCTCAACTGTTTTCAGTGAGTCCTTGTGAAAGTGCAGATGCAATTTACTTGGTTGGTTGGGAGACGGGAGGGAGAGAGGCGAGGAGAGGGGAGGCGGCTCTCTGTCTTTGGCAGTGGTGTTGCCACTCAGGCAAGTGTTTCCCATAAAAACATTACTGTTACCTTCACTATCACTGAGGTCTGACTCTTGCAAGATGTGGGATGCACTATGACTATCCGTCTCAGAAATGTCTGTAACCATGAGAGAGGAGGGGTCGCCTCTCCTGGGGTGTTTACATCGCCGCCGCCCCACCATCGCCTGGCAAAGAGCCGGCGTTGGGGGTAGGAGACAAAGGTGGCCTTTGTGAGGACAGCAGTAGCACCGGGCACACACGTCTATCCTCTTACGTGGTCCGAGCGCGACTGGAAGGTGAGGTGCAGTATGAAGGACAAGGTGAGGTGCAGTATGAGGGACAAGGTAAGGGGCAGTATGAAGGACAAGGTGAGGTGCAGCATGAGGGACAAGGTGAGGTGCAGTATGAGGGACAAGGTAAGGGGCAGTATGAGGAACAAGGTGAGGTGCAGTATGAGGGACAAGGTGAGGTGCAGTATGAAGGACAAGGTGAGGTGCAGCATGAGGGACAAGGTGAGGTGCAATATGAAGGACAAGGTGAGGTGCAGTATGAAGGACAAGGTGAGGTGCAGTATGAGGGACAAGGTAAGGTGCAATATGAAGGACAAGGTGAGGTGCAGGAAGGACAAGGTGAGGTGCAGCATGAGGGACAAGGTGAGGTGCAATATGAAGGACAAGGTGAGGTGCAGTATGAAGGACAAGGTGAGGTGCAGTTTGAAGGACAAGGTGAGGTGCAGTATGAGGGACAAGGTGAGGTGCAGTATGAAGGACAATGTGAGGTGCAGCATGATGGGACAAGGTGAGGTGCAATATGAAGGACAAGGTGAGGTGCAGTATGAAGGACAAGGTGAGGTCCGAAAATAATATCTGGAGAAATGAAGTGCTGCAAGTGTCCACCAGGGTGGTGGACACTTGCAGCACTTCATTTCTCCATCTCCTTTCTCCCGTCTTTATCCCTTCCTTTCCTACTTCTTCCAAGCATTCTATTATCTCCATTTTCCAATCGTTTATATTTCTGTCCTGAGCAGGCATCTGGTTGATACTAATTTCAGCTGTAAGGAGGAACGTTCCCAACCTCTTTGAATATGCGTGCTAAGGTACTGTCTGGGTTGAAGAGGAGACAAAAACACAAAGTGGATTATCTCAATTATAAAGCCCTACAAGTCGTATTGTCTGTCTATGTGCAGCCTTGTTCGCCAAGACACCCTACAGCTATAGTCAGTCTTAATCTTAGTTGATAAGTACCCTCGGGGGAGTTGAGGAGGTGTTTCAATAGAGTTAGTAGTCTCAGAAAAATAAATATTAAATAATTCGTCGTATTACTGACTGAGTATTTGCGTGCCCTCAGTTGCCAGTTTCCCGTCGACCAGTCCTTTACTAGAAACTGCCATTGTAATGATTGTTTTGATTTTACCGGCTTCGTGATTTTATTATTTGTAACATTAATAGACTGTTATAATCAACGGTAAAACGGCGAATACGTCATATAGTTCTATATTTTTTATTTTGTAATATCTTTATTCACTTTAATTAATATAAATTCATCATCTCTTATCTTTATCTTCTGATTTTATTGAAAAAATTCATATCGATGTCCACCCCGCCGGCTAAATTGGCACTGTCACGAGTAAGGAGGGCATCCAAGAAAATGGAAAAGAGAGTTGATGCCAGTACACATCCTTGTTTTACCCTCATTTGGATGGGGAAGAATTCAGACTGGAAGCCATTGTGCAGGACACTGCCGTTCATGCCATCGTGGAGTTGCCTCACAAAGGCGATGAACTTTGGTGGGCAGCAGCGAGATCCTGTGGTAGTTGCCACAGTCTAACTGGTTTCCCCTATTCTTATAAATATTGACGAAGGGGGCGTTTTTAAGAGCTTGGGGGATTTCCTCCTTTTCCCATATATTCTCCAGGAGAGAGTGGAGACTGTTGGTAAGCAGAGGTCCTCCTGCGTTATACACCTCGGCTGGGATTCCATCAGATCCTGAAGCTTTGTTATTCTTCATCTGTTTGATGGCAGTAGCTACCTCATCCAGGGATGTGGGATAGCTGAGGTGGGACAACTCTGGCTGCTGAGGGACCTGCTGGGTAGTCAGGACATCCACATCGGTGTTTCGGTTGAGCAACAAATGGTAGTACTCTTTCCGGTGTTGAAGGGTGCCTTCTTCGCCTTTTATTATGGGGTTGCCATTGGATGAGCAGAGGGGGGCTGTGTCATGAGTGATTGGCCCATAGTGGAATTGAAAAATTCGTGCATCTTGTGTTTCACATGCTTTATTTTTAATCCAGCCGTTAATTAGATTGTGAAGTTCGCTCTAGGCCACTGCTTTCTTCTTGCGGAAGGTATCAGCCTCGGTCCGAGACTGAGGGTTGTTCTGCCAGTCAGTTAAAGCAGCACGTTTATCATCGACGAGTACATTCATTTCCGGGTCATTTTCATCAAACCAGATCTGGTTTATTCTTTTGATTTGGCAGGCTTTTGTCATGAGACTGTCGAGAATACCCCATTCGGTACTGGGATTTGTGTTGTTTGTTGTCGGGTTGTTTATCATTCTATTTTCGAGCTACTCTCTGAAAGCATGTGCTACCTCTGGATCCTCCAGATGCTTAGTGTTAAAACCTCTTCTGGGGGTTTGTTACCTTCTCTGTTTTGAGGTGACGTGCAGTGAGAGTTTGGCCCTTACGAGCCGATGATCAGTGTCCCAGTGGTCTGAGCAACGCATGGCTTGGGTGATGAGGACATCTCGGCAAGCTTTTTCTCTGACAATGATATAGTTAATGAGATGCCAGTGGTTGGATCGTGGTTGTTGCCACGAACCCTTGAACTTGTCGGCCTGCCTAAACAAGGTATTGGTGATAGTGAGGTTGTGTGCAGCACACTTACTGAGGAGGAGTAGGCCATTGGAATTACACCTGCCTAGTCCATAATACCTATGATTCCCTGCCAAATGTCAGCATCTCTGCCAACTCTGACACTGAAGTCACCTCGAAGCACAACCTTATCTTCTCTGGGGATAGAGGTTAGCATAAAAGGCCTCCTTGATGTCATCCTCTGCATCCAGTGTTGGGGCGTATGGACTGGTGAAGAAGGCATGACGTGAGTGATTCAGTGGGACTCGGAGTGTCATGAGGCGCTTCTTGATCCCAACAGGCATTTCAGTCAGCCTAAGTAGAATGCATTGGCGGATGGCAAATCCAACTCAATAAATGTGGTTTCTTTCCACACCAGGTTTACCCTTCCAGCCAGAATCGGATATTTAAAAAAAAAATGGCCAATTTGCATACAAGCCCAAAACCTGGTCATTTTGCAAAATAACCTTAGATGTTTGGCCAGTTGGAAACAGGCAAGCATATTGGTAAATTTGCAAAATAACTTGCAAACCGGCCAAAACCCGGTCGTTTTACCTAATAATCTCAAATGATGCAAGATGTGCAAGTTCATATGTCATGGAGGAATGGTCGGAGACGTGTGAGAGCAATAAGGAAATATGTTAACACAGCCCCGGTGACACTCCTCCTAAGAGGTGCCCAGTTCAAGTGACTGCCTAGGACGACGACGATGACGACAAGACAAAGAGAACGACGACAAGAAGAAGAGAACTACGAAAAGAAGAGAACGACGAAAAAAAGAAGAGGAGGACGACACCGACAATAAGAGGACGACAACAAGTAGAAGAGGACGATGACGAAGACGACGACAAAAAGAAGGGGTCAATAAAAAGTAATGACTTATTTTTATATACTGTAATGGTCTTCTATTTCTACTGAACACGTATTATTATTGCACGAGTCTATATGACACACATCTGTTGTTGAAATTCAGAGAGCATTGAGAAGGGAACCTAAACACACTCAAGGCTGAAATGAGAGCAGTGACTTGGCTACACAACAATCACTCAGACCACACCAGAGACACCAGGGTAGGGAGACGTGCCTGAGCTGAGGAAGGCGGTTCTTTCTGCCCTCCCGTCATTACTAACAGTGCCAGTGGGGTGTTTACTGGACCATTAGGGTAAGAACACAAAGAAAGCAGGTTACCCGTTTGCCGGTTTCCAGTGCCGACCAGCTCCTGCAATCAGCGCTGGTAGACGGACACAGAGAATGCAGGTTTATCTGTGAGATGTGGTTCAGCTGTCGTACAGTAAAGATGTCTAGCCCGTCGTCTGACGAAGATTTTCTTTTGATCGATAGTGCTTATGCAAAAATCAGGAGGAAAGGAGCTGGAATACATGAAATCAATCGTAGTACAGAAATTTACGGTGACTATCACCATTTCTTTAGTGAGCTAAAAAGGGACCCAAGTAGTTTTTCAATACATGAGAATGATTTGGGAAACCTTAGACTACATTTTGAAGAAGGTTAAACATCTTTGGCGAAAACATGGTGTAACTAGCACTCCTTGCATAACTAGCAAGGCCTCGACAACATGTCCATCCGCGCGAGCAAGCGAGAAAAGACTGTTTTGTTGATTCCGGTAAACTTGCCAGCGCGAGCAACCAGCGCCGACAGGCGTGGTAGTGCTCCCTAAGCACATGTAGTTCAAATGGTGCAGTTGTTGGAGGCAAGCATCTCAACTCAGGAGCTGAAGTCAGCCTTTTGTTGGTCATTTTGGATGTCCAAACATCAAATCGTGCAGTAGACATATCATGGATGACCTTCGAGTCGTAACATGCTGCTACAAATCTAGTGGCTTGAGAGACAACTTCTGTTATCTCAGCAGCAATTTTCCCAAATTTGTCATGACGATGACCATATTTCAATGCCTGTATGGCGGTAACCTTGCCCATACCATAAAAATGAGCGACGGTGTCACATGCAGAAAGAGCGTGTGCTGTCATTATGTCATCAACAAGATCCCTGCATGTGCTTTTCAACTGTGACCTTGATGTCAGCGGTAGATCTTGAAGGACTAGTCCCCTCCATGAAAATCTTGCAGGTTAACTTCTGTGATAAGTAGTAGTGCATCAACAACACAAACACATCCGTGTCATCGCAAATGACTTTGATGCAATCAACACCACTTGAGGCAAGAAACAACACCTGATTTGCTATTTTCACATCTGCTTCTTCGTGAAGCGTTTTCCTGTCTGGTATATACATGACATTACCCGACTGAATCTCTTTGGGTACTGACTCTCGGTTAGTAATGATGAGCTTTCTACCGTTCCGTGGAAGATCTATCAGTTTCAATTTATTCTCTTTGACTGTCAACACAACTTTCTGAGGGGGAGTTGTGTATTTAGGGTCAGCTGATGGCGTCGGCTTGCATTTTTTCCTGTTCTTGACATCCTCATTGCATCTTTGATACTGTTTGGGTAGTACCTGTCAAAGAGGAGATATATATCAGTCTTATACAATATGTTGCTGATGTATGCAATCATGTTTTTGATGAAATTCTTAAATGTACCCCTGGAAGGCCATGAGATAATCCATAGGACAGCACATCCATCTACCACAATTACTTCAGTTTTTTATGAAAATACACAGAGTGAGTACTCAAATCATGCAAGCTAGTCTCAAATTGTTCATTCAACCCATCACCTTCTACGTCTACTAGCTGCTTTTATGCCATGTCTTCTTGTTTGGGTACCAGTTACAAGCTTACAATTTTCTACACCACATCATTCACCATCGCCACAAATATAAAAATCAGTTAGCCAAAATATTAAATATATAATATCAAATATTTGATAAATTATTATGTAGGCTATAATAAAAGAAGAGGAATATTAGTTTAATTTTGAATAATATCAGTACTGTATATACGGCAGCCATTTTGGACGCCATCTTAAATACGTCTTTATATTCCAGAAACAGATTTCAAACTACTTTTATTGCATTCATTGACCCCGGAAATAAAATAATCAACCAAAATATAGTTGTTCTATGATGCTTCGGGGTTGAAATATTAAACTTTATGAATTCGGCTGCCATATTGGACGCCATCCTGAATATCTCATTTTCCCCAAGGGTGACAAAGTGGCAACCGGCAGGTTGGGATTCAGCACCCTCAAATTATGTATAATTAGTCAAAAAACTTTGTCTGGACAAAAATCCGGATTCAGCATAAATCTAGGTTTTGGCTGCCGGATTACTTCAACATGCTTCTGCTGTGTGCGGCCGCGGTTGATAGCATGGTCACATTCGTGACGCTTGTCAGCACCGGTCGGCGCTGGTAACCTGCAAGTTTTATTTGAAACTGGCTCAAGCAGAGGATGGGAAAGCGGAAAATACATTAAGTTTGTTGCTGAGGGAGGAATATGAACGTATTATATATCGCTTGAGTGAACAGAGATTTTGAAACAGCTTTATGCTCGAAATCAGTTCATGTGTGGAGAAGTCCCTCACCATTACAGATGTGCCAGAAGAGGAGGAGGTAAGTGTGCATTAATTTGCCATTGCAGACTCTATTGGGCACGTAACTGCTCTCTAAGTCTTGTCAAAGCAACCGCTGTAAGTGTTACTACAAAAATAAGACCCCAAAGAGAACAGCAGAAGTAAGTGCAGATCCACATATATGTCTGAGAAATAAGAACTGATAATTGTTTATTGTTTTATGTATTGAAGAGACTTCCCCTCAACCTGTTCATCCTTCAATAAAAGAATGAATTTCTTTCATTTGTTGTTTTATCACTGTAAATAAATACACATAAACGATTATGTGAATAATGCCTGGTCTTTTTTTCAAATTGACCATTAACATTAGCAGTCAATTTGCAAAATGGCCAGTAATATTGTCTGTTTGTATATATATATATATATATATATATATATATATATATATATATATATATATATATATATATATATATATATATATATATATATATATATATATATATATATATATATATATATATATACACACCCTGTATATAAAATAATGGAGGGAACTGCAGCGAGCCTATTGACCCTACTGGGCAGTCCCGTTTATGCCCAACCCCTATCGCTCATATATCCTTCGAACCTATATTTGAAGCTACCCTGCGTGTTCGAGTTAATTATGATGTTTGGTAACTTGTTCCACTCATCCACTATTCTATTCCCAAACCAGCGTTTACCTATCTCGCGCCTTAATCTAAATTTGTCTAATTTAAAACCATTACTATGGGTTCACTCCTGGTTGGATAGTTTAAGTACCTTAGTTTAACCCTGATTTCCATTTATACATCTAGATCATATCGCCCCTCCCGGTAACTCCCCATCAGAAGTGTCTCCAGGCCATTTTATCCTTGCACACCTCACTTGCTCTCTCAAACACTCTCCCTCCCCTTCCCGCACTGTCTTCAACAAACTCTCTAACTTTTTCTCCCAGGTGGCAATTGGTCTACCCCTCCCAACATTCCCCTCTCTCTTGCTATCATAAACTTTTTTTGTCAGCCTATTTTCATGCATCCTCGGCACATGTCCATACCACCTTAGTGTATTCCTCTTCATCCACGCCACCACACCACACTTCACACATGAACGTATAGTAAGCTATAAATCTATATCAATCAAGCAATCAAGTTTATTTTACATTAATAATACATATACAAAACCGAATATATCCTCATATAATTTGTAACCTCCCGATGAGCAACTGTGGGATAATGAGACCCTTGCACGTAGGACTCGAGTGTTCTTTATTCGGTCAAAACCTGCAGAGTACAAATTACATATGTTATGTATGAGATAATTAATTCACTTGTACGTTCCTTCACTATAACAACTACATATGATATATTTGAGTTGAGTAGGGTGTTAAACCATATAAAAACTTAAGTGTTTCGGGTCTAATGTAGGACTTATTAGCTCCCTGACTTGTTTGCTCACTGGAAGGCTAGAGACTATCTTCTGAACTACACAGGGAGCGAGTTAGTCAGCCCGAGGCGAGAGCTATCTGTCTCACATTTAACACCTCAGCAAAGTTAATTGTAAACACTCCCTCTGTCTTTCTCCTCTCTCTCTCTCTCTCTCTCTCTCTCTCTCTCTCTCTCTCCCTTCTAGTTTATCCTACTGTGGCAGTAACATATTTAATCTCTCTTTCAGATCAGCTTACATTTTTTGACTTATCAATATTGTAGAAACACTTTGATAATAGGTGCACTTATAAACACTTAAAAACAGTACTTTTTCAAAAGTAGGTATGTACTTCCTCTCATAAGAGCTATAGATATGTGACCAATATCGAAAGGATAAGCACATTAAACTACTACTGGATCAAATATTATATATATATATATATATATATATATATATATATATATATATATATATATATATATATATATATATATATATATATATATATATATATATATATATATATATATATATATATATACATATATATACACACACATATGTTTTCCAGGGCATTTTTAAATAACTGTACATACGTGTTGCGCTAATGCAGCATTTCTTGGATAGATAGGACAATGTCATGTCTGACACCTTGAATGTTGCCACACCTGATAGTTGTCTGCTTTTCATGATCCCCCATGCAGTAGATTTGGAGGAACTTTGCCTGCTCATCTTCCAGTGGTAAGAGTGATCCTGCTTTGTGGTAGACTTGACCCTGGACTTTGAATTTGGGCATGTATCCGTGCTCACGAACTACTCTGGTAGCTCCAAAGGATGTCATCTGGAAGCATGAATTGTACTTCCGTATATTTTCCAAGAAGTATTTTGACTCTGGTGTTGTTCCCAGCATGAGAGTCTTCAATGGTTGTGGTGGTTTTTCCAAATTTGGCAGATTTGAAGGTTCCAAGTGTTCCCTGAAGAAGGCAGTGATGGGTAAGGAAACACCGGGTAACACTGAAGTCCATTTATTAACGGATAGGAGAAATACAAGTAGTGACTAGCGTGTGCCTTGTACGACCCACAGAGTCAGACTGAGACTGCCTTGCCATATGGCAGCCTCGGGGCAATGTTGCTACATAACACGTGCAGTGTTGCCACGTGATACATATATAAATGCTACTCGGCACAGTAGCTTATATATAAGGTTGATACCCGGCACAGTAGCTTAGATACATAACCTACATCTCCGTCCCCCCCTCACGCTTATAGTCTTTGTCTTGAGCGGACTTCTTAGTCCTAAGTCGCTCCGAGCGTCGAGGTGCACTTTGGGGCGGATCCTCGTGAGGTGTAGGGGACTCGTCCTCGATCAGGGGGCCAGCAGCAAGGGGTGGGAATGGCCGGAGGAAGCGGCGGTTCCTCCACCAGACGCGGCAGCTCGGCATCCTGACCTTGTAGTCCCGCGACCGGCCTATGCCCATCACTATGCACACCTTGTCCCAACATGTCGTCGTCGGGTCCTGGACGCGGACAAGGGCACCAATCTCCAGCGGCTGAAGAGGGCAGGCACGGTTGTCATACCGAGCCTTGGCGTCCTGGGCACGTGTAGCGGCACGGCGGTTGCAGCTCTCGGCTCTGGTCTGCCACTCCTTCGCAAAGGCCTTGGCGTGTGCTGGAACACAAGAGCGGAGAGGGTGACCATACAGGATCTGGGCAGGGGAGCGTCCTGTGTGGGTGGGAGTGGACGCGGGTTCTGGGCAGCTCTGTGCGGCAGCGCCAGGTGCGTCGCTCGTTGACTCACGCACTCTGCTGGCAGTTTACCTAGCAGCTGGGATCTGTTCGGGAAAGTCTCTGGGCACCACGCCTAACTCCTTGCAGTGCTCCCCCGACAACAAGGGTGTAGCGAGAGTAGGCTGCACGTCCATCCATCCATGATACGACCTGTCGCCGTAGGTGATCTCCTCTTGAAAAAAGCCCACAGCGTCCGGCATCTGGGAACCGTCCGCATTGTAGTACAGCAGCTGCGGCGGTGGTCCCAGGTCGCGTTTGGTGAGGCCCAGTTTCTGGAGGTGCTTCAGGCCTATCACCGTAGTATCAGCGCCAGTGTCCGGTATCACCTCGATGTGACCCGACACATCACCGTGTGTGACGGCAACGCGGATGGTAGGGGAAGGGGTAGGTCTGGGGCGTGTGGTCGATTCCACCCTCCTGATGTGACTCAGCTGCTGCTTGGGGCTGCGTGGGCCATCTGAAGGGGGCTGCGTGCGAACCGCCCCGAGGGAAGTGCGCTGCTTTCCTCCTCGTCTCGGGCTTTTAGGCTTGGGTTGGCGGCAGCACTTGTCGCAGTGCCCATAGCGACCGCAGGCCTGACACTTGTGGCCTCGTGCAGGGCACCAGTCTGTGTTAGACCAGTGGCCCTTACGGAAACATCCACGACACAGTGCGTCGGCGGCCGGGCATGTCTTGGGGCCATGCTGCTTTCCACAGCTGCCACAGGAAGCACTAGGCGGAGGCATGGAAGGACGTGCGGCAGCCTTCACATTGTTGGCCGCCTTCTTACCTTTCTTGTATTGTGAGATAGCTCTCACAGCAGGTGGGGCCCGTAAGGCAAAGGTGGCGGACTTGGTGGCCTCGTATGACCGACATTCAGTCACTACTACCTGGAGTGTGGAGGAAGCCTCCAGGGGGATGAGTCGCTGCACCAACTCTTCTTGCCTGACACCTGTCAAAATTCCGTGCTTGATCCAGGCTTCCTCACATTCCCGGCTGTGCGCCTTGCAGACGTCGATCTCCTTCGACAAACTCTTCAAACGTACAAAAAGCCGTCAAAGGATTCATTCTCCGCCCACTTGCAGCTGGCGAAGGCGCGGCGACGCAAAGCCTCGTTATTCCGACCTTTAACGTGCTCCTGTAAAAGGTCGAGCACATCCGTCACTGAAGACGTAGAATCGGGAGGCACTTGCAACGTGTGCTCCAAAACTCTCTGGGTCTCCAGCGACAAACACATCCGCAGTTGGATGAGCTGTTTGTTTGGAGGCATGCTATCAAGGTCCACCATCGTGGAGTAATCTGTCCACCGCCGCCTCCACTCACGAAAAAGCTGAAATGTGACGTCTGGTGAGAGGGCGGGTGGGGGTTGAACAAATGCCTTGGGAGCTGTTGGAGTAGCAAGAGTACCTGGAGGATGCTGGTGTGGTGGAGAAGGGAGGGTACTCGCGCCTAGGTGCGCGATACCTGCGAGTGAGGGAGGGTGGGTTAGCGCCAGGGTTGCCAATAGTGCATCAAAACGCGCCTTTTCCTCCTCTCTTCGTATCTCCTTCCTCTGAAATTCCATCTCTCTCTGCGTCTCTCCCTGTCGTCCATCCACCTCAGAATTGTGGCAATGTCCGTCGCTGGAGGTGGAGGATGAGAGTCTGCGCCCGGTGGAGGGGAAGGTGGTGGGGAGTCGTGTCTCCCATCTTGACCTTGTCCCTTCTTACCGCCCATCTTAGTATGCTTGAACTGCGCTGTTTAATATATAAAGTGGCGCCTCATCAGCTCGAACCACATATATATATGACATAAACAGCGCAGAAATAACGCATCGAGTCCACTGTTCTGTCCGTGAGTGCGTGCGTGCGTGCGTGTGTGCGTGTGTGTGTGTCTCAGAGAGCAGATCGTGGTGGCCGCCGCGGAGGCAAGAACGTCAGTGTCTCCCCGAATGTCACACGAGAAGGGTGTACGCCTGCGTGCTCCGTGGGTACCACAAAAGACAGGCCAATGCTCAACTCTTAGCTCTAGACACAATAATATACTGACACTAATACTGCCACTGTCACTAAAACGCAATGTGACGGCGCAACACTGCCTGTCGCGGCGAAACACAACGCAACACAACACAACACACTAAGAGTCGATGCGCACATCGCTGGTAGTCGCGCATCGCCGGCAGTCAGCATTGTTTCTGCACTTGTAAGTCCACAGATCCTGCTCACTGCACCATGAAGGTTCTAAGTGTTCCCTGAAGAAGGCAGTGATGGGTAGGGAAACACCGGGTAACACTGAAGTCCATTTATTAAAGGATAGGAGAAATACAAGTAGTGACTAGCGTGTGCCTTGTACGACCCACAGAGTCAGACTGAGACTGCCTTGCCATATGGCAGCCTCAGGGCAATGTTGCCACATAAAACGTGCAGTGTTGCCAAGTGATTACATATATAAATGATACTCGGCACAGTAGCTTATATATAAGGTTGCTACTCGGCACAGTAGCTTAGATACATAACCTACAAGATTCTCCTTTGTACTTCTTTGCATCCCAGTATTCACATTTCTTAGCCATGTTGCCAATGACAACAGAGGGATACTTTTCATATTCTATATATAACATCATCCATCATCATTACAGATCGGTAAAGTAGTTTCCGAGATTCTCGTGCTGACACACAGACATACTACTATGTTTTATATATATATATATATATGTATATATATATATATATATATATATATATATATATATATATATATATATATATATATATATATATATATATATATATATATATATATATATATATATATATATCAATTGAAACGGTTTAGGAAACGACAATTATTTTGACAGGTCCCGCACCTTATAAATTGGCGCTACAACACTGGATTACTGAGACCAACAATTACCATTCTCCACATACTTTTGTAGACAACTTTTGTTTTTTCTATCCCCAGCATGAGTGTGTTGTTGTGGAGGAGGCAAGACGTGGAGGTGTTATTGTAGAGGGTCAGCGATTAGTGGCGTGACTATCCTTGGTAATCAAGGACTTCCACCACCACCAGAGGGCTCGACAGGTGTGAGCCACTTGACCTGACGTGACTCTGTTGCTGCTATTATCGGAAACAGTTTCCCTTTACACCGCAATTTAATAACACTTTTAGGTAAATTCTTAAATTTCCCTTTCTTTTTAAAATTCTTTTTATTTTCCTCTTTCTTTCTCTAACCTTCTCAACCTGCTTTGCATTACCCTTTGTCACCTTACTATCCTACATCCTTGGATTTCTGTATTTGAGTCACTGCTACAAAACTTACTCATAACACTATTTGTAGATCCAACTAGAACAACTGTGGTTCTGTTAATAGCATTTGTTTGACTATTTTTTGTTTGTGTATTATACCTGATGGTCATGCGGGTCATATTCTGCAAACAGATTATATTTCTGAGGATCATCCTTGAGGTCTGTTGTTGGTGCTCAAAATCGGTCTTAGGTTAAGAGCGTGGGGCTGTAGGTCATTCGACAAGGTTTTTACTTCTTCTTTCATTTTTATATTATTTTCCAGAGGGTAACCTCAGAAGCTTATTGTTCTTGGTGAGGTCAACGAGAATATGATGTATTTTGAATTATTATAACAAATGGATGCAAATTTCATCCAGGAAACTCAGATTGGGTTGCTATGTAAGAGATACATCCTGGTGGCTGAGAGGGGCCGGGTGGAGCGAGGTACAGTAACTTAGTTTGTATAATCATTACATACAAAATATAGAACACAACATCCATTAATTTCTTCATCTTTATAAAAGCTAAACAAACAGACATAAAAAATACACACTAACATACATATAGACAGGCGGGAATTATTATTCGCAGGCAAACTCGGAAGTAAACACAAACATACAGTCCCACAAACACGTGTATATTAACACGTGAGTGCATTCTCTTATATACTTCTGAACTATGTATTTAAGTCTGTGTGTCCTGCAGATCTTCCACTTTTGAGAAAATGTTCGGTACGGAATCAGCTGAGCATGACTACATATATTCAGGGACATGTGTTTGTATATGCTAAGTAAATATTTTCTTTATGTCTGCAAAACGCATCGAGAACTTGTTTGGCTCACACTCGTGTGTCTTGTGCAGCCTCGTTGTATTTCTCTCACCATCTTGAATGTCCTGACCATATCCTCATATACAGTACTTTATCTTTCTTAAAAGGGTTTTATAACTAAAGTTGGACCATGTAAAGTTAAGACACCCCATCTTGTTTCACCTTATAGTTAAACCTATCCTCACCTAACCTAACCAAATTCCCGGATACCCTCCAGTCGCTTAATCATCATATGAAATAAGTTGGGGAGTCTAAACTTCAGGTGAGCCACCCAAATTCCCCAGCTCCACGTACACTCATTACATAATACAGGTTTTGAAAGATTATATATATATATATATATATATATATATGTATATATATATATATATATATATATATATATATATATATATATATATATATATATATATATATATATATATATATATATATCATGTAGATCCACAATGAAAAACGTGGATAGGATAAATCTTGATAAAATCACACAGGAAAAAGGGAAACAATGGAGCACCTTAGCTTTCGTCTTTATTCAAGACATCTTCAGAGGCAACTGAATTACAAGGACGTAGAGAGAGCTTATGTACACAGAGAGACTTTACAAAACATGAGGTCAGGTCAAAAACATGACATCCATTAATCCTCACACCGCAAACATAAGAGGAGCGCAAATAAAGGGCGACGTAGTCATGGTAAGTCAGGTCAAAAATATGAGTGATAGTGATAGGGAAAATTGGCATTTAAACACAGTGCTCAGTGTAAAGTGCTAATGAAAAACAGTGTTTGTGTTGATTAGTGGCTTATCATTCGTCATTTTGTACATCAATTACTTAATGAAAGTGACAAAGTCCATAAAAGGAAGTTAAATGCTAAATTAAATGCTCTGTTTGACGAGAGTTACTGGTCTAAATTGAGTGATCCAAATATGTTCTAAAAATTATCATCTAATGATCTACAGACAAATGAGAAACTTGTGCTTGGTTTTGGCAGGAAGTTTTCTATTGCTCAGGGCACCGTTAATCCACTTACTATTGCTAAAGGTATAATCAACCTTGAAAGAATAAATCGATAGATGTTGCAAAAAGATATTTCCATTGCTAAAGGTTGTATACATAGTGTTTTGCGTAAGAAAATGGTTTCAAACATCCAAAAAGATTTGAAACAGCCTTTGAAAAAATTAAAAAGAAATGTGAATATCCATATTACTAAGGCTGATAAGTCCAATGATATTGCAATTTTGGATAAAATTAACTAGAATGATATGATGAATTCATTACTAAGGATGACAGCACTTACTGTGAGCTTAGAAAAGATCCCTGAAAATATTAATAAGTTATCTAACCCTAAAATGAAGGAGTTATTGAAAATTAACCTAGATCTCATCAAACAGTTCTCTCAAATCAATCCCATTTTACCTTATATGTATGGATTGATCAAACACATAAGCTTAATAATCCATTACGTCCTATCGTGAGTTCTTGGGTTCTGTTACGTACAAACTATCCAAGTAGTTGGTTAGCCCCTTACAGACAAAATATCTAATTCACATATACACAACAACAGTGAACCATGTGAATTAATAAGTTTTGATGTAATCAATTTTCACTAGAGTACCAGTTAATGACCTACTTTCATTCCTTAAAGATAAATTGCATCTGTTAGATTTGACTATTGAACATGATACATTTCTAAAATTGATAGAGTTAGCGTTACTGACAATGTTTTTAGAGCAAATGAGAAGTTTTACAGTGCATGAGCATAGGTAATTGTCTTTCTGCTCCTTTAGCCTGTATTTAAGAACATAAGAGCATAAGATAAGGAGTCTGCAAAAGGCCGGTTGGCCTGTGTATGGCAGCTCCTGTTGAGAGTTACAACCACTCTCTATCATCCAGGAATCTATCTAGCCTCCTTCTAAAACTTTCCAGACCCCACACTACTACAAAGTTGCTAAGCTTGTTTCACTCTGTCTACCACCTCATTTGAAAACCAAGTTTCTTCCTATCTCCTCCTAATCCTAAACTTATCCAACTTATATCTGTTGTTACGAACCCTATCCTGCTCGGATATTATAAGAAGTTTATCTATATCTCCTTTATTGATTCCTTTGGGTAGGCAGCTACCAAACAGGGAGGTTCTACCACTTGGGAAGATATTGAGCATAATGTGTTGTCTAATGGTAGACCCTTGTTGTTATGGCAACACGAAAATTGTGACCAATTCTCAGGTTGCTGATCTGACTTTGTCTCATTTACACACAATTGCAGGGTCTTAATTGTTTCTCTTACAATTGGCAACACAACATCATATAATGTTTCTCACTTGATCTTTTTTTTCATTTCTGTATTTCTTTATGGTTTATTATTATTATTATTGTTATTATTATTAGCATTGTTATCATCATTATTTTATTATTCTTATTTAAGTATTTTTTATTATAAATTTTACTTATCTGAATTATTATTATTATTATTACATTTTTCGCCCCCAGTCCCTGATTGGGTCAATGGTCCTGTGCTCGGGTGGGTTAATCCCAGAAAAAATCAATACTTCTATCATATATCCCTCGACCCGTCTTTCTGAGATACCAAGTCTTTTTTCTTTAATCACTCTTGATATGGAAGGTTTCTAAGTCCCGGAATCATTTTCGTTATTCTTCCTTGCACCGACTCCAGTGGGTGATATCCATTCTATAATAAGGGCACCAGAACTGAACAGCATAATCGAGGTGCGGCCTGACTAGCGCAAGATATAGTTGCAATATAGACTCTGCACTCTTATTACTAACGCTTCTTGATATAAAACCTATTACTCTTGCCTTATTTCGAACATTAACCTTTTTGTTTTCTAGGCCGTAGGACCGGGCTTACAAGTACCCTAAATCTCTTTCAGAAGTCGACTTCTCCTGGGTTGATGTTATTAAGGCTGTATATATTGACTGTGTTGTTTGCTTCCAATATCAAAATGCGCTGCACTAACACAGTGTTAAATATCATTTTGCCATTTTGCTTTGACCACTCCAGCAGTATTTAAATCTCCTGTAGTGCATTGCACCTGCCCTGAATTAATCTGCCACCTATTTTGGTGTCATCTACCAAAATTATATATCACTGCTAGTCCAGTATCTAGATCGTTTTATATGGATTATATAGAGCAGAGTGGACCCATTACTGACCCTGGGAACCCCACTGGTTTACAGCTGATCAGATTAACACCATCTACGCTGACCCTCTGTGTTCTATCAGTGAGCCATGATTTTATCAATCTAAAACTTTCCTCATTACCATGAGCCTTTATCTTATCTCAGAAGCCTCTGATGCGGTACTCTGTCGACATTTACTGAAGTCTTCGTAAAACACATCATAATTCGTCGTATCTACTACCTCATGATCTTTCCTAAAACGTCAGCAGCTTTGTTAAAAGATTTTTCCCTTTGTAAATCCATATTGAGAGTAGTAGATTAATTTCTTTTCTCTAAATGCGTTGGATATATTTGCTATAATTGATTAGAAATTTTACGACTACTGAAGTCAAACTAATCGGCCCAGTAATTGACGCTGATGCTCTGTTTCTGTTTTTTTAATATAGATTTTACGTTTGCCTGTTCCACAGGTCTGGCACAATTCCGTGTTAATCCTGTGGTTGTCAATATTAAATTTTGAGGATCTGCCTAATCTGTTCATACACTCTTTCAAACGCGAGGGAAAATTTCATCAGCCCCGAGGATTTTGTGTAATTTATTTATCTTCTAGAGCATCCTCTTTTCTGATAGTGATATCCTAAAATTTTCTTCTTCATTTCCCCTAAGTATCAGTTTCCTCTGGCATTTCCTAATGAATATCTTCTGTGAAGACTGATAAAGTAGCTCCTTAATGCTTTGCTTGTTTTCTCCTGATCGATCACTTCCCCTCTCTCTGACTTTAAGGTACGTTTTCCTTGACCTTTGTCTTATTTACCTGGAAATCCTTGGGATTTGCCTTAGATTCTTGTTATCTGATTCGTATTCCCTCTTTGCCTTCCTTACTTTTTCTTAACATTCCTAGATAGTTCATTTACCCTATTTCTGAGCTGCTCCTCCCCTCATACAATTTCTTATAAATTCCTTTCTTTTATTCCTATGTCATGTTTAAGTTTTTGGTCATCACCTTAGTTTATTCTTGTTTGAAGTCTAATTTCTCTGTATAATTATATATTTTGTTCCTGTGTGTAACATGGTGTACTAGTGATTATATTAGAGTCTACTTGATCAATTGTTGTGTCTGGGTGACCTCACCCATTCCTACAGGGGACTGACCTGACCGTTCCCAGGCGACCTCAACTAAGGTACCTTCTTGCCCTCATATCCACTGATCGAAAGTCTGGGATTCGGACCATATTGTCATTGTTTTTTCGTTTCCCAATTTAGGGTCGAACCTGATTTCTCTCTGATAATATTTTCTTTATTTGTTCATACTGGGTCTAATATATTGTCACCTCCTAGTAAGTTCTGTAATTAGTGGTTTAAAAAATCCTGCACTGCATCTAGAAATCTTTAGATTCAAGTCACCTAAAGTAATTTGTCCCCAGTCAACATTTCTGAGATTAATCCCTCCATAATCACAGGTTGTTGTATTTTTTGCTGCCCTACTCATTTTCCTGCCACATGAACTGAGCTGCTTCTTCTTTCCCAAGACTTGGGGCCTGCAAATCCTCCCCATTAATGGATTTTCTCTTCCTTCCGCAATGTCTACCACTTCCAGACTCGGTTCCTATTTCACCTTTATTGAATTAATAATACAACATTTTAATGTATCCTAACGAAGAGAGCAACCACCCCACCTTCCTACCTTCCCTGTCCTTGTGAAGGTTGTGCCCTTCTATGTGGTACTCGATAAAAGTCCTTGCTCGCCAGATTCATCAAAGTTTCGGTGATTACTATGACGTCATTCTCAGGACTATACAACAGCTCTTAAGAATATTTTTATTTCTAACGCTGCTACTGTTTTGTATAAGTATACATTTAAACCTACCCTTCCCTGGTCCTGTTTTACCCTTGTCCTGAGTAACCAATTTTACTCCTCAGGACCTGCTTGTTCTTTACTCCCACTTGCTCTGACCTCTCTACTGGCCGAAATCCACTCTTTGGAGTGACACCACGCTCCAGGGATGCGAACAACGTCTTAACACCCGCGCGAAGACAGTGCTTCGTCACGACTGCACCAGATAGTCGTTGCGTGAAGATAGTTGCCAGTTATCCAATAGACGCCCAACCATTGCTTGCTAATGTTTTTTTCCAGTCTGACTTAATTTATAGCAATTGCGCCTGGACAGCCCATCTACCAACTCCTCTTCTAGGCAAAGACACCACATACTATCAGGATCCACTCCCTATCTAACCTTCCTAGCGCCTCCTTATACCTCTTGAAAATCCTCCATTCCCTAACCTTTCCTATGTCGTTACCTCCTACACTAAGACACTACTGGTTTGGTACCCTCCCTGACAAACCCTATCTATTTTCTCAGCTACATGCCTATCCAGCCCCAGGGGAAAACACACCTAGTCTTACATTTCCTATCTCTTGCAAAAAAGTCCTACCCAAGAACCTCACCTGGTGTCATGGATTTCGTCGTAGTGGTCTAATTATGATTATATAATATAAAGATTATATTATATTGTTTTTCTTATATTTCTTACCGTAGAGTTTGATACCTTCACACTGGTTACTTACAGGAGATTATGGTGTACCTAATGAAATTCACTCCACCACCCGACATTCCATGATTTATACTTGATAAATGATGATTTAATGAGTTACATTAATTTCAAACATCCATCTAAATTATTGATAATACTTTGTCATAACCAATCAGTCATTACCTTTAGTAATAATAAGATAGGATCACAGATACGGGCAGATAATTGCACTTACATTTATTTTGGCAAGCTTCCATACAATATTTACAATTTGCATGGATATACGAGTCACTCACGTTCACTCTGTAATAAAATTAATCTTCTAAAAGAGGGAATTTTCAATTTGGGGACACATGTGATTATCTCTACTATGGGTATGACTTACAGACCTTAATTATTCAAGTGATACATTTACTGCCAGCCTGGATTGCTCTTGTTGCAACCAGGCTTCACAAGAACTTCTTCACGGGGAATAACAACAAAAAGGTACTCTTGGTTACCACACATAGTCTGCGTCACTGACATCACTGTAGACGGTTGTCGCGGCAAGGAGAACTGGTAAGCGTGACGAATTAACCACTTATGCAATAGACCAGCCTGGATTGCTTTGTCGCAACCAGGCTTCCACACGTATTTCCACGGGATAACAAACCTAGGTAACATACTTAATCTCATGTCGACGATGGTCCACAGGATGGAGTGGCGGTGGAGGACTGGTGGTGTCCCGCCTCTTCAAGAGAGAGAGAAGGTGGACGTCTTAACTAACCCATGGCCTAGGGGATACTAATTTTTTTGTTAAACAAACTTTGGAGTGGAGGGGGTTAGCACCTCACATCCTGTGCAAGGTGTAGCGCAGAAGCGCATAGCGCCCAACTAGGAACATGCAACTCATACTTGCTTATGTCTCATGAGTTAAGGGCATAGAAACCTGAAGGGTCATAGTTTTTTGTCTAGGCGAATCCTGAAGAGTCACAGAGAATTTTGTCAGCAAGTTATTGGAAGCGCCAACAACTTTCTCTGAATACGAATTCGCAACTTTTCGATTTACAACAAATACCTACTACATGTTGGGTGAACAGGACCAAGGGAGGCTAGGAAGTGTCCGAACAACTTTCCACCGCCGGGAATCAACCGTGACATCTCGCTTGCGTGGGTAAGCCTAACGCAACCCATGACACCTGGCTGTCCCCAACTACCAAGACCGTACTACTGGGCAGGGTTTGAACAACTGCCCTTTTCTCTCCAGGCACCACACCGTCCTGCCTCTTCTTCCTCGCCAGTTTCCTCCAACACTTGGTAGGGGTTACTGCACTCCACACCCTGGTCGTTTTCCTGAGTCTGACCCTAGTCCCCATGGAGACAACCACTCTCCACCAATGCTCCTCCTGACCCTCCTTTGCAGGTGTTCCTGCTAGGCAGGACACCCACCTGAAGGAGTTCGGTCCTGAGGACTTTGTTTTTCCCTTTAAAACGTCTATCTCTCTCCGCAACTGCTCCAGCTGACTTTACAGAGTGGTCAGGGGTCGTCCTCTTCACACACAGTCCCTCTCCCCCACAACACAACGATCCACGACGACCATTTCCTATGATCATTAACACGAACACTG
>NW_024713129.1:42359670-42399777 GCF_018991925.1 Homarus americanus | reverse complement strand
AAAAATAAGACCCCAAAGAGAACAGCAGAAGTAAGTGCAGATCCACATATATGTCTGAGAAATAAGAACTGATAATTGTTTATTGTTTTATGTATTGAAGAGACTTCCCCTCAACCTGTTCATCCTTCAATAAAAGAATGAATTTCTTTCATTTGTTGTTTTATCACTGTAAATAAATACACATAAACGATTATGTGAATAATGCCTGGTCTTTTTTTCAAATTGACCATTAACATTAGCAGTCAATTTGCAAAATGGCCAGTAATATTGTCTGTTTGTATATATATATATATATATATATATATATATATATATATATATATATATATATATATATATATATATATATATATATATATATATATATATATATATATATATATATATATATATATACACACCCTGTATATAAAATAATGGAGGGAACTGCAGCGAGCCTATTGACCCTACTGAGCAGTCCCGTTTATGCCCAACCCCTATCGCTCATATATCCTTCGAACCTATATTTGAAGCTACCCTGCGTGTTCGAGTTAATTATGATGTTTGGTAACTTGTTCCACTCATCCACTATTCTATTCCCAAACCAGCGTTTACCTATCTCGCGCCTTAATCTAAATTTGTCTAATTTAAAACCATTACTATGGGTTCACTCCTGGTTGGATAGTTTAAGTACCTTAGTTTAACCCTGATTTCCATTTATACATCTAGATCATATCGCCCCTCCCGGTAACTCCCCATCAGAAGTGTCTCCAGGCCATTTTATCCTTGCACACCTCACTTGCTCTCTCAAACACTCTCCCTCCCCTTCCCGCACTGTCTTCAACAAACTCTCTAACTTTTTCTCCCAGGTGGCAATTGGTCTACCCCTCCCAACATTCCCCTCTCTCTTGCTATCATAAACTTTTTTTGTCAGCCTATTTTCATGCATCCTCGGCACATGTCCATACCACCTTAGTGTATTCCTCTTCATCCACGCCACCACACCACACTTCACACATGAACGTATAGTAAGCTATAAATCTATATCAATCAAGCAATCAAGTTTATTTTACATTAATAATACATATACAAAACCGAATATATCCTCATATAATTTGTAACCTCCCGATGAGCAACTGTGGGATAATGAGACCCTTGCACGTAGGACTCGAGTGTTCTTTATTCGGTCAAAACCTGCAGAGTACAAATTACATATGTTATGTATGAGATAATTAATTCACTTGTACGTTCCTTCACTATAACAACTACATATGATATATTTGAGTTGAGTAGGGTGTTAAACCATATAAAAACTTAAGTGTTTCGGGTCTAATGTAGGACTTATTAGCTCCCTGACTTGTTTGCTCACTGGAAGGCTAGAGACTATCTTCTGAACTACACAGGGAGCGAGTTAGTCAGCCCGAGGCGAGAGCTATCTGTCTCACATTTAACACCTCAGCAAAGTTAATTGTAAACACTCCCTCTGTCTTTCTCCTCTCTCTCTCTCTCTCTCTCTCTCTCTCTCTCT
Source organism: Homarus americanus (assembly GCF_018991925.1). Lineage (NCBI taxonomy): Eukaryota > Metazoa > Arthropoda > Malacostraca > Decapoda > Nephropidae > Homarus > Homarus americanus. The sequence continues at coordinate 42,398,270 of NW_024713129.1, read as the reverse complement.
CTCTCTCCCTTCTAGTTTATCCTACTGTGGCAGTAACATATTTAATCTCTCTTTCAGATCAGCTTACATTTTTTGACTTATCAATATTGTAGAAACACTTTGATAATAGGTGCACTTATAAACACTTAAAAACAGTACTTTTTCAAAAGTAGGTATGTACTTCCTCTCATAAGAGCTATAGATATGTGACCAATATCGAAAGGATAAGCACATTAAACTACTACTGGATCAAATATTATATATATATATATATATATATATATATATATATATATATATATATATATATATATATATATATATATATATATATATATATATATATATATATATATATATATATATATATATACATATATATACACACACATATGTTTTCCAGGGCATTTTTAAATAACTGTACATACGTGTTGCGCTAATGCAGCATTTCTTGGATAGATAGGACAATGTCATGTCTGACACCTTGAATGTTGCCACACCTGATAGTTGTCTGCTTTTCATGATCCCCCATGCAGTAGATTTGGAGGAACTTTGCCTGCTCATCTTCCAGTGGTAAGAGTGATCCTGCTTTGTGGTAGACTTGACCCTGGACTTTGAATTTGGGCATGTATCCGTGCTCACGAACTACTCTGGTAGCTCCAAAGGATGTCATCTGGAAGCATGAATTGTACTTCCGTATATTTTCCAAGAAGTATTTTGACTCTGGTGTTGTTCCCAGCATGAGAGTCTTCAATGGTTGTGGTGGTTTTTCCAAATTTGGCAGATTTGAAGGTTCCAAGTGTTCCCTGAAGAAGGCAGTGATGGGTAAGGAAACACCGGGTAACACTGAAGTCCATTTATTAACGGATAGGAGAAATACAAGTAGTGACTAGCGTGTGCCTTGTACGACCCACAGAGTCAGACTGAGACTGCCTTGCCATATGGCAGCCTCGGGGCAATGTTGCTACATAACACGTGCAGTGTTGCCACGTGATACATATATAAATGCTACTCGGCACAGTAGCTTATATATAAGGTTGATACCCGGCACAGTAGCTTAGATACATAACCTACATCTCCGTCCCCCCCTCACGCTTATAGTCTTTGTCTTGAGCGGACTTCTTAGTCCTAAGTCGCTCCGAGCGTCGAGGTGCACTTTGGGGCGGATCCTCGTGAGGTGTAGGGGACTCGTCCTCGATCAGGGGGCCAGCAGCAAGGGGTGGGAATGGCCGGAGGAAGCGGCGGTTCCTCCACCAGACGCGGCAGCTCGGCATCCTGACCTTGTAGTCCCGCGACCGGCCTATGCCCATCACTATGCACACCTTGTCCCAACATGTCGTCGTCGGGTCCTGGACGCGGACAAGGGCACCAATCTCCAGCGGCTGAAGAGGGCAGGCACGGTTGTCATACCGAGCCTTGGCGTCCTGGGCACGTGTAGCGGCACGGCGGTTGCAGCTCTCGGCTCTGGTCTGCCACTCCTTCGCAAAGGCCTTGGCGTGTGCTGGAACACAAGAGCGGAGAGGGTGACCATACAGGATCTGGGCAGGGGAGCGTCCTGTGTGGGTGGGAGTGGACGCGGGTTCTGGGCAGCTCTGTGCGGCAGCGCCAGGTGCGTCGCTCGTTGACTCACGCACTCTGCTGGCAGTTTACCTAGCAGCTGGGATCTGTTCGGGAAAGTCTCTGGGCACCACGCCTAACTCCTTGCAGTGCTCCCCCGACAACAAGGGTGTAGCGAGAGTAGGCTGCACGTCCATCCATCCATGATACGACCTGTCGCCGTAGGTGATCTCCTCTTGAAAAAAGCCCACAGCGTCCGGCATCTGGGAACCGTCCGCATTGTAGTACAGCAGCTGCGGCGGTGGTCCCAGGTCGCGTTTGGTGAGGCCCAGTTTCTGGAGGTGCTTCAGGCCTATCACCGTAGTATCAGCGCCAGTGTCCGGTATCACCTCGATGTGACCCGACACATCACCGTGTGTGACGGCAACGCGGATGGTAGGGGAAGGGGTAGGTCTGGGGCGTGTGGTCGATTCCACCCTCCTGATGTGACTCAGCTGCTGCTTGGGGCTGCGTGGGCCATCTGAAGGGGGCTGCGTGCGAACCGCCCCGAGGGAAGTGCGCTGCTTTCCTCCTCGTCTCGGGCTTTTAGGCTTGGGTTGGCGGCAGCACTTGTCGCAGTGCCCATAGCGACCGCAGGCCTGACACTTGTGGCCTCGTGCAGGGCACCAGTCTGTGTTAGACCAGTGGCCCTTACGGAAACATCCACGACACAGTGCGTCGGCGGCCGGGCATGTCTTGGGGCCATGCTGCTTTCCACAGCTGCCACAGGAAGCACTAGGCGGAGGCATGGAAGGACGTGCGGCAGCCTTCACATTGTTGGCCGCCTTCTTACCTTTCTTGTATTGTGAGATAGCTCTCACAGCAGGTGGGGCCCGTAAGGCAAAGGTGGCGGACTTGGTGGCCTCGTATGACCGACATTCAGTCACTACTACCTGGAGTGTGGAGGAAGCCTCCAGGGGGATGAGTCGCTGCACCAACTCTTCTTGCCTGACACCTGTCAAAATTCCGTGCTTGATCCAGGCTTCCTCACATTCCCGGCTGTGCGCCTTGCAGACGTCGATCTCCTTCGACAAACTCTTCAAACGTACAAAAAGCCGTCAAAGGATTCATTCTCCGCCCACTTGCAGCTGGCGAAGGCGCGGCGACGCAAAGCCTCGTTATTCCGACCTTTAACGTGCTCCTGTAAAAGGTCGAGCACATCCGTCACTGAAGACGTAGAATCGGGAGGCACTTGCAACGTGTGCTCCAAAACTCTCTGGGTCTCCAGCGACAAACACATCCGCAGTTGGATGAGCTGTTTGTTTGGAGGCATGCTATCAAGGTCCACCATCGTGGAGTAATCTGTCCACCGCCGCCTCCACTCACGAAAAAGCTGAAATGTGACGTCTGGTGAGAGGGCGGGTGGGGGTTGAACAAATGCCTTGGGAGCTGTTGGAGTAGCAAGAGTACCTGGAGGATGCTGGTGTGGTGGAGAAGGGAGGGTACTCGCGCCTAGGTGCGCGATACCTGCGAGTGAGGGAGGGTGGGTTAGCGCCAGGGTTGCCAATAGTGCATCAAAACGCGCCTTTTCCTCCTCTCTTCGTATCTCCTTCCTCTGAAATTCCATCTCTCTCTGCGTCTCTCCCTGTCGTCCATCCACCTCAGAATTGTGGCAATGTCCGTCGCTGGAGGTGGAGGATGAGAGTCTGCGCCCGGTGGAGGGGAAGGTGGTGGGGAGTCGTGTCTCCCATCTTGACCTTGTCCCTTCTTACCGCCCATCTTAGTATGCTTGAACTGCGCTGTTTAATATATAAAGTGGCGCCTCATCAGCTCGAACCACATATATATATGACATAAACAGCGCAGAAATAACGCATCGAGTCCACTGTTCTGTCCGTGAGTGCGTGCGTGCGTGCGTGTGTGCGTGTGTGTGTGTCTCAGAGAGCAGATCGTGGTGGCCGCCGCGGAGGCAAGAACGTCAGTGTCTCCCCGAATGTCACACGAGAAGGGTGTACGCCTGCGTGCTCCGTGGGTACCACAAAAGACAGGCCAATGCTCAACTCTTAGCTCTAGACACAATAATATACTGACACTAATACTGCCACTGTCACTAAAACGCAATGTGACGGCGCAACACTGCCTGTCGCGGCGAAACACAACGCAACACAACACAACACACTAAGAGTCGATGCGCACATCGCTGGTAGTCGCGCATCGCCGGCAGTCAGCATTGTTTCTGCACTTGTAAGTCCACAGATCCTGCTCACTGCACCATGAAGGTTCTAAGTGTTCCCTGAAGAAGGCAGTGATGGGTAGGGAAACACCGGGTAACACTGAAGTCCATTTATTAAAGGATAGGAGAAATACAAGTAGTGACTAGCGTGTGCCTTGTACGACCCACAGAGTCAGACTGAGACTGCCTTGCCATATGGCAGCCTCAGGGCAATGTTGCCACATAAAACGTGCAGTGTTGCCAAGTGATTACATATATAAATGATACTCGGCACAGTAGCTTATATATAAGGTTGCTACTCGGCACAGTAGCTTAGATACATAACCTACAAGATTCTCCTTTGTACTTCTTTGCATCCCAGTATTCACATTTCTTAGCCATGTTGCCAATGACAACAGAGGGATACTTTTCATATTCTATATATAACATCATCCATCATCATTACAGATCGGTAAAGTAGTTTCCGAGATTCTCGTGCTGACACACAGACATACTACTATGTTTTATATATATATATATATATGATATATATATATATATATATATATATATATATATATATATATATATATATATATATATATATATATATATATATATATATATATATATATATATATATATATATATATATATATATATATATATATATATATATATCAATTGAAACGGTTTAGGAAACGACAATTATTTTGACAGGTCCCGCACCTTATAAATTGGCGCTACAACACTGGATTACTGAGACCAACAATTACCATTCTCCACATACTTTTGTAGACAACTTTTGTTTTTTCTATCCCCAGCATGAGTGTGTTGTTGTGGAGGAGGCAAGACGTGGAGGTGTTATTGTAGAGGGTCAGCGATTAGTGGCGTGACTATCCTTGGTAATCAAGGACTTCCACCACCACCAGAGGGCTCGACAGGTGTGAGCCACTTGACCTGACGTGACTCTGTTGCTGCTATTATCGGAAACAGTTTCCCTTTACACCGCAATTTAATAACACTTTTAGGTAAATTCTTAAATTTCCCTTTCTTTTTAAAATTCTTTTTATTTTCCTCTTTCTTTCTCTAACCTTCTCAACCTGCTTTGCATTACCCTTTGTCACCTTACTATCCTACATCCTTGGATTTCTGTATTTGAGTCACTGCTACAAAACTTACTCATAACACTATTTGTAGATCCAACTAGAACAACTGTGGTTCTGTTAATAGCATTTGTTTGACTATTTTTTGTTTGTGTATTATACCTGATGGTCATGCGGGTCATATTCTGCAAACAGATTATATTTCTGAGGATCATCCTTGAGGTCTGTTGTTGGTGCTCAAAATCGGTCTTAGGTTAAGAGCGTGGGGCTGTAGGTCATTCGACAAGGTTTTTACTTCTTCTTTCATTTTTATATTATTTTCCAGAGGGTAACCTCAGAAGCTTATTGTTCTTGGTGAGGTCAACGAGAATATGATGTATTTTGAATTATTATAACAAATGGATGCAAATTTCATCCAGGAAACTCAGATTGGGTTGCTATGTAAGAGATACATCCTGGTGGCTGAGAGGGGCCGGGTGGAGCGAGGTACAGTAACTTAGTTTGTATAATCATTACATACAAAATATAGAACACAACATCCATTAATTTCTTCATCTTTATAAAAGCTAAACAAACAGACATAAAAAATACACACTAACATACATATAGACAGGCGGGAATTATTATTCGCAGGCAAACTCGGAAGTAAACACAAACATACAGTCCCACAAACACGTGTATATTAACACGTGAGTGCATTCTCTTATATACTTCTGAACTATGTATTTAAGTCTGTGTGTCCTGCAGATCTTCCACTTTTGAGAAAATGTTCGGTACGGAATCAGCTGAGCATGACTACATATATTCAGGGACATGTGTTTGTATATGCTAAGTAAATATTTTCTTTATGTCTGCAAAACGCATCGAGAACTTGTTTGGCTCACACTCGTGTGTCTTGTGCAGCCTCGTTGTATTTCTCTCACCATCTTGAATGTCCTGACCATATCCTCATATACAGTACTTTATCTTTCTTAAAAGGGTTTTATAACTAAAGTTGGACCATGTAAAGTTAAGACACCCCATCTTGTTTCACCTTATAGTTAAACCTATCCTCACCTAACCTAACCAAATTCCCGGATACCCTCCAGTCGCTTAATCATCATATGAAATAAGTTGGGGAGTCTAAACTTCAGGTGAGCCACCCAAATTCCCCAGCTCCACGTACACTCATTACATAATACAGGTTTTGAAAGATTATATATATATATATATATATATATATATATATATATATATATATATATATATATATATATATATATATATATATATATATATATATATATATATATATATATATATATATATATATATATATATATATATATATATTTCATGTAGCTCCACAATGGAAACGTGGATAAGATAAATCTTGATAAAATCACACAGGAAAAGGGGAAACAATGGAGCACCTCAGCTTTCGTCTTTATTCAAGACATCTTCAGAGGCAACTGAATTACAAGGCCTGAGAGTGGCTTATGTACACAGGTTGATCTTACAAAACATGAGGTCAGGTCAAAAACATGACATCCATTAATCCTCACACCGCAAACATAAGAGGAGCGCAAAATAAAGGGCGACGTAGTCATGGTAAGTCAGGTCAAAAATATGAGTGATAGTGATAGTGGAAAATTGGCATTTAAACACAGTGCTCAGTGTAAAGTGCTAATGAAAAACAGTGTTTGTGTTGATTAGTGGCTTATCATTCGTCATTTTGTACATCAATTACTTAATGAAAGTGACAAAGTCCATAAAAGGAAGTTAAATGCTAAATTAAATGCTCTGTTTGACGAGAGTTACTGGTCTAAATTGAGTGATCCAAATATGTTCTAAAAATTATCATCTAATGATCTACAGACAAATGAGAAACTTGTGCTTGGTTTTGGCAGGAAGTTTTCTATTGCTCAGGGCACCGTTAATCCACTTACTATTGCTAAAGGTATAATCAACCTTGAAAAGAATAAATCGATAGATGTTGCAAATGAAGATATTTCCATTGCTAAAGGTTGTATACATAGTGTTTTGCGTAAGAAAATGGTTTCAAACATTCCAAAAAGATTTGAAACAGCCTTGAAAAAATTAAAAAGAAATGTGAATATCCATATTACTAAGGCTGATAAGTCCAATGATATTGCAATTTTGGATAAAATTAACTAGAATGATATGATGAATTCATTACTAAGTGATGACAGCACTTACTGTGAGCTTAGAAAAGATCCCCTGGAAAATATTAATAAGTTATCTAACTCTAAAATGAAGGAGTTATTGAAAATTAACCTAGATCTCATCAAACAGTTCTCTCAAATCAATCCCACTTTACCTTATATGTATGGATTGATCAAAACACATAAGCTTAATAATCCATTACGTCCTATCGTGAGTTCTGTGGGTTCTGTTACGTACAAACTATCCAAGTAGTTGGTTAGGCCCCTTACAGACAAAATATCTAATTCACATATACACAACAACAGTGAACCATGTGAATTAATAAGTTTTGATGTAAATTCAATTTTCACTAGAGTACCAGTTAATGACCTACTTTCATTCCTTAAAGATAAATTGCATCTGTTAGATTTGACTATTGAACATGATACATTTCTAAAATTGATAGAGTTATGCGTTACTGACAATGTTTTTAGAGCAAATGAGAAGTTTTACAGTGCATGAGCATAGGTAATTGTCTTTCTGCTCCTTTAGCCTGTATTTAAGAACATAAGAGCATAAGATAATAAGGAGTCTGCAAAAGGCCGGTTGGCCTGTGTATGGCAGCTCCTGTTGAGAGTTACAACCACTCTCTATCATCCAGGAATCTATCTAGCCTCCTTCTAAAACTTTCCAGAGCCCCAGCACTTACTACAAAGTTGCTAAGCTTGTTTCACTCGTCTACCACCCTATTTGAAAACCAAGTTTCTTCCTATCTCCCTCCTAATCCTAAACTTATCCAACTTATATCTGTTGCTACGAACCCTATCCTGCTCGGATATTATAAGAAGTTTATCTATATCTCCTTTATTGATTCCTTTGGGTAGGCAGCTACCAAACAGGGAGGTTCTACCACTTGGGAAGATATTGGAAGCATAATGTGTTGTCTAATGGTAGACCCTGCTGCCATATGGCAACACGAAAATTGTGACCAATTCTCAGGTTGCTGATCTGACTTTGTGCCTCATTTACACACAATTGCAGGGTCTTAATTGTTTCTCTTACAATTGGCAACACAACATCATATAATGTTTCTCACTTGATCTTTTTTTTCATTTCTGTATTTCTTTATGGTTTATTATTATTATTATTGTTATTATTATTAGCATTGTTATCATCATTATTTTATTATTCTTATTTAAGTATTTTTTATTATAAATTTTACTTATCTGAATTATTATTATTATTATTACATTTTTCGTCCCCCAGGCCCTGATGTGGGTCAATGGCCTGTGCTCGGGTGGGTTAATCCCAGGAAAAAAAAATCAATACTTCTATCATATATCCCCGCACTCTCCGTCTTTCTAGGGAATGCAAGTCTTTTTTCTTTAATCACTCTTGATATGGAAGGTTTCTAAGTCCCGGAATCATTTTCGTTATTCTTCGCTGCACCGACTCCAGTGAATTGATATCCATTCTATAATAAGGGCACCAGAACTGAACAGCATAATCGAGGTGCGGCCTGACTAGCGCAAGATATAGTTGCAATATGAACTCTGCACTCTTATTACTAACACTTCTTGATATAAAACCTAATACTCTGCTTGCCTTATTTCGAACATTAACGCACTGTTTTCTAGGCCGTAGGACCGGGCTTACAAGTACCCCTAAATCTCTTTCAGAAGTCGACTTCTCTAGGTTGATGTTATTAAGGCTGTATATATTGACAGTATTTGTTCTTCCAATATCAAGTACGCTGCACTTGCTGGTGTTAAATATCATTTGCCATTTTGCTGACCACTCCAGCAGTATATTTAAATCCTCCTGTAGTGCATTTGCACCCTGCCCTGAATTAATCTGCCACCCTATTTTGGTGTCATCTGCAAAATTGCTTATATCACTGCTGATCCCAGTATCTAGATCGTTTATATGGATTATGAGCAAGAGTGGACCCATTACTGACCCCTGGGAACCCCACTGGTTACACAGCCCCAGTCAGATTTAACACCATCTACGCTGACCCTCTGTGTTCTATCAGTGAGCCATGATTTTATCCAATCTAAAACTTTCCCCTCGATACCATGAGCCTTATCTTATCTCAGAAGCCTCTGATGCGGTACTCTGTCAAACATTTTGCTAAAGTCTCCGTAAAGAACATCGCAATTTTCGTCATTATCTACTACCTCATAGTCTTTCCTAAAAAACGTCAGCAGCTTTGTTAAAAAAGATTTTCCCTTTGTAAATCCATATTGAGAGTAGTAGATTAATTTCTTTTTCTCTAAATGCAATTGGATGCTATTTGCTATAATTGATTCAAGAAATTTCCCGACTACTGAAGTCAAACTAATCGGCCGGTAATTTGACGCTGATGCTCTGTTTCTGTTTTTTAATATGGGTACTACGTTTGCCTGTTTCCACGAGTCTGGCACAATTCCCGTGTCTAATGATTTGTCAATAAATTTACGAGGGATCTGCTAATCTGTTCCTTACACTCTTTCAAAACGCGAGGGAAAATTTCATCCAGCCCCGAGGATTTTGTCTTCCTTAATTTATTTATCTTCTTAAGAACATCCTCTTTTCTGATAGTGATATCCTAAATTTTCTTCTTCATTTCCCCTAAGTATCAGTTTCACCTCTGGCATTTCCTAATGAATATCTTCTGTGAAGACTGATAAGAAGTAGCTCCTTAATGCTTTGCTTGTTTTCTCACTATGATCGATCACTTCCCCTCTCTCTGACTTTAAAGGCCCCACGTTTTCCTTGACCTTTGTCTTATTTACCTGGAAAAATCCCTTGGGATTTGCCTTAGATTCTCTTGTTATCCTGATTCCGTATTCCCTCTTTACCTTCCTTACATTTTTCTTAACATTCCTAGATAGTTCATTTACCTATTTCTGAGCTGCTCCTCCCCTCCCTTTAATTTCTTATAAATTCCTTTCTTTATTCCTATGTCATGTTTAAGTTTTTGGTCATCCACCTTGGTTTATTCTTGTTTGATCTAATTTCTCTGTATGGTATATTTTGTTCCTGTGCTTAACATAGTGTACTAGTGATTATATTAGAGTCATGATCAATTGTTGTGTCGCAGGTGACCTCACCCATTCCTACAGGGGACTGACCTGACCGTTCCCAGGCGACCTCAACTAGGTACCTTCTTAACCCCTCATAATCCGCTGATCGAAAGTCTGGGATTCGGACCATATTGTCATTGTTTTTCGTTTCCCAATTTAGGGTGAACCTGATTTCTCTCTGATAATATTTTCTTTATTTGTTCATACTGGGTCTAATATATTGTCACCTCTAGTAGGTTCTGTAATTAGTGGTTTAAAAAAAATCCTGCACTGCATCTAGGAAGTCTTTAGATTCAAAGTCACCTATAATGTTGTCCCAGTCAACATTTCTGAAGTTGAAATCCTCCATAATCACAGGTTGTTGTATTTTGCTGCCCTACTCATTTCCTGCCACATGAACTGAGCTGCTTCTTTCCCAAGACTTGGGGCCCTGCAAATCACTCCCATTATTAGTTTTTCTCTTCCTTCCGCAATGTCTACCCATACAGACTCGGTTCCTATTTCACCCTTTATTGAATTATTAATACAACATTTTAATGTATCCCTAACGAAGAGAGCAACCACCCCACCCTTCCTACCTTCCCTGTCCTTGTGAAGAAGGTTGTACCCTTCTATGTGGTACTCTGATAAAAAGTCCTTGCTCGCCAGATTCATCAAAGTTTCGGTGATTACTATGACGTCGACATTCTCGGGACATACAACCGCTCTCAGCAAGAATATTTTATTTCTAACGCTGCTACTGTTTGTATAGTATACATTTAAACCTACCCTTCCCTGGTCCTGTTTTACCCCTTGTCCTGAGTAACCAATTTTACTCCTCAGGACCTGCTTGTTCTTTTACTCCCACTTGCTCTGACCTCTCTCTACTGGCGAAATCCACTCTTTGGAGTGACTTTTCACGCTCCAGGGATGCAGACAACGTCTTAACACCCGCGCAAGACAAGTGTGCTTCGTCACGACTGTACAGATAGTCGTTGCCGTAGAATGGTTGCCAGTTATCAATGAACGCCCAACCATTGCTTGCACAATGTTTTTCCAGTCGGCAATTTATAGCAATTGCCCTGGACAGCCATCACCACCAACTCCTCTTCTAGGCAAGACACCACATACTATCGGGATCCCTCCCCTATCTCTAACCTTCCCTAGCGCCTCCTTATACCTCTTGAAAAGATCCTCATTCCTAACCTTTCCTATGTCGTTACCTCCTACACTAAGACACACTACTGGTTTGGTACCCTCCCCTGACAAAACCCTATCTATTTTCTCAGCTACATGCCCTATCCCAGCCCCAGGAAAACACACCCTAGTCTTACATTTCCTATCTCTTGCACAAAAAGTCCTACCCAAGAACCTCACCTGGTGTCATGGATTTTCGTCGTAGTGGTCTAATTGTGGATTATATAATATAAAGATTATATTATATTGTTTTTCTTATATTTCTTACCGTAGAGTTTGATACCTTCACACTGGTTACTTACAGGAGATTATGGTGTACCTACGTGGAAATTCACTCCACCACCCGACATTCCATGATTTATACTTGATAAATGATGATTTAATGAGTTACATTAATTTCAAACATCCATCTAAATTATTGATAATACTTTGTCATAACCAATCAGTCATTACCTTTAGTAATAATAAGATAGGATCACAGATACGGGCAGATAATTGCACTTACATTTATTTGGCAAGCTTCCATACAATGATTTACAATTTGCATGGATATACGAGTCACTCACGTTCACTCTGTAATAAAATTAATCTTCTAAAAGAGGGAATTTTCAATTTGGGGACACATGTGATTACTCTACTATGGGTATGACTTTACAGAGCCTTAATTATTCAAGTGATACATTTACTGCCAGCCTGGATTGCTCTTGTTGCAACCAGGCTTCCACACAAGAACTTCTTTCCACGGGGAATAACAACAAAAAGGTACTCTTGGGTTACCACACATAGTCTCGCGTCACTGACAGTCACTGTAGACGGTTGTCGCGGCAAGGAGAACTGGTAAGCGTGACTTGAATTAACCACTTAAGTGCAATAGACCAGCCTGGATTGCTTTTGTCGCAACCAGGCTTCCACACGTGATATTTCCACGGGATAACAAACCTAGGTAACATACTTAATCTCATGTCGACGATGGTCCACAGGATGGAGTGGCGGTGGAGGACTGTGTGGTGTCCCGCTCTCTTCAAGAGAGAGAAGGTGGACGTCTTAACTAACCCATGGCCTAGGGGATACTAATGTTTTTTTGTTAAACAAACTTTGGAGTTTTTTTTGGAGGGGGGGTTGGGGGGGCACCCCCCCCTACATCCTGTGCAAGGTGTAGCGCAGAAGCGCCTATAGCGCCCAACTAGGAAACATGCTAAACTCATACTTGCTTTTATGTCTCATGAGTTAAGGGCATAGAAACCTGAAGGGTCATAGTTTTTTGTCTAGGGCGTAGAATCCTGAAGAGTCACAGAATTTTGTCAGCAAGTTATTGGAAGCGCCAACAACTTTCTCTGAATACGAATTCGCAACTTTTCGATTTACAACAAATACCTACTTTACTGTTAGGTGAACAGGGACCAAGGGAGGCTAGGAAGTGTGTCCGAACAACTTTCCACCGGCCCGGGAATCAAACCCGTGACATCTCGCTTGCGTGGGTAAGCCTAACGCAACCCATGACACCTGGCTGTCCCCAACTACCAAGACCGTACTACTGGGCAGGGTTTGAACAACTGCCCTTTTCTCTCCAGGCACCACACCGTCCTGCCTCTTCTCTTCCTCGCCAGTTTCCTCCAACACTTGGTAGGGGTTACTGCACTCCACACCCTGGTCAGTTTTCCTGAGTCTGACCCTAGTCCCCATGGAGACAACCACTCTCCACCAATGCTCCTCCTGACCCTCCTTTGCAGGTGTCCTGCTAGGCAGGACACCCACCTGAAGGAGTTCGGTCCTGAGGACTTTGTTTTTCCCTTTTAAAACGTCTATCTCTCTCCGCAACTGCTCCAGCTGACTTTACAGAGTGGTCAGGGGGTCGTCCCTCTTCACACACAGTCCCTCTCCCCCCACAACACAACGATCCACGACGACCATTTCCTATGATCATTAACACGAACACTAGGGGCACGTCCTTCTCCAAGCTAGGAGTTTTTCGAGGCTAGATTACTACTCAAAATAGGGGACTTTATTCCTCAATGGTATAGATATGTAGATGATGTTCTTTGTCTTTGTCCTAGAAACAGTGATCGCTTGAATTTTTGGACAAGCTTAATGATCTTGTCTCTAGTATTACCTTCAAAATTGAAAGATAAATAAATGGATCCCTTTCATTTATTGATATGTTCATCATGAGATATGGCCATGATTATAAATTTAAGGTGTACAGAAAGCCTACACGGGTAGACAATGTCATACATTTTTTATCGAGTCACCATGAATCTACCAGTCAAGACTTAAACAACATAAATATAGTGTTAGGACAGGCCAGGAATCCAATGCTCTGTTTGTTCATTTGAGGGATAACAAGCATTGCATTGACTGGGATAATGGCTCCTCAAGTTTACCTTGTAATTCAATTGATAGTAGGAACATCATAGAATCTAGTCTCATTAAACATACCGTAGCATTCAACATGAATTTGAGTAATGGCATGTACAAACTGGACAATTTTGTAATTAAGAAGATTTGTAACCAGGTGAGAAGGTTGGGTCACCTTACCCTCTGACCTGACTACCGACCGTTGCCGTGCTATTTAAAGATTAGTAGGGTCATTACCTAATACCTGACCATTGTGGACCTGGTCTCACCTTCCTGTATATATACACCTTGTTTTCTACTTATCTTTAGTCTGTACTCACACCTGAAGATGTGAATTACACAAAAGCGCTTGGGAGCTTCATGTTTTCTTCTTTCCTTGTGGTTATCAGCATATACTTATATATATATATATATATATATATATATATATATATATATATATATATATATATATATATATATATATATATATATATATATATATATATATATATGCGTGTGTGTGTTTGAGGTGTAACTCGCACTTTTCTCCCTCCACATGTCAAAAACTGGAGGACAACCATTATCAAAATGCAAAATGAGAGGAAAGTTTACACCATAACAGTAAGTAAAAACTTGTTAGCCATATACTGTAATAAATGGCAATGTATCAGAGAGCTTAATGACCAATTATATTTTCACTTCCAGCTACGATTAACTCCGAATGAAACTTGTCATTATATAACATGAAAGGCTGTTATGACATTAAAGAAAATAAGTTTCTTACGATTGCAAACTTCTTAGTGGATACTTTCTTTTTGTTTAACTTGATTTAAAAATAATATGAAAAGAACTGACACCTGTAAATCTTTAGCGTTTCCCCTATAACCAATAACTATCATAGAAAGCGAGTTTTCATTTAAGGAAAAAGAGAATTCAAAGCTTAGCGTCATGAGTAACTGCTATAATTCCTTGGATAATTTATTTTTTCAGTCCCTGATCTACTTTTATTTATCTTTATTATCTTTCCCATTATACACTCACATATTTCTCAACATTCTCATGCGTATCAACTATCTATTTATTACAGACAAAACAAGTTTTTGCAGTAACTGTACAGAGCTCAGGGCTATTTCTATTTTGCATATTGTTACGACCCTCCTTTCACCGCTTACCCAGCTTCTCCCATTGGTTACAAGCGGCCAGGGTCGTATATACAGAAGCAGTAGATATCTCACCTGTGTCGTTGAATTACCACTGGCGGTCCCGTCAGTCTCCGGTAATTTCCCAACAATCGGTATCAGTGTACAGACCAACAACAGGCAGGTAGATTTCCACCAGGTCACAGAAACACACTTGTGCACTGTAGGCGCCTTTAATAGTCACCAATTCTTCACAACACTATTCACAGGGTAATGGCTTCACAGCTGGACTTCTCATTTCGAATATATAGTCGGTACACTACCAGTGTACAATTCCTTAGTCTTTTTTCTATATATTGATCCAAAAAATTCCACAATACTTGCACAACATTATCTTTAGTTGTCTTACAAGGCTTGTTGAACTTTACACTCTGAGTAGAAACGGTTGACTTACTCTAGGCCACTCGCTGCTACTTATATATATCAGATGCCTAGAGCATTCTAGCAATGTTCAGACGCTGGAGGCCGTCTCGAGACACGACCTTAGAATTCTAAAATTATTTAGGCTTACAATAAAAAGTAAATAAGAAAAAATGATGCAATAAATTCCAGAAAATTCTTACATACAGAATACATCAATATATGCAAGAAAATCTTCCTAAACGTGCCAAAATAACTGTTGCTTGGAATAGAAAACAATCAAAACACCTAGTTATAAACATTATAATACCAAATTATGTCTCGGCATAGCACTAGCCCTTCCCTAATCCTTGTGTCGTCTCGACACAATTATTCACTATATGCATAATAGTCCTGAAACTTGGTAGGTCTCCTCTTCTTCCGCTGCTGCCGCCGACGTACTGGGATGTTTTCAGAGTCCTCCCTTGGTGCAGCACCCATAGTAACATCCTCAGATTGGTCCCCATCTCCTGTCACGTTCAATTCCGCTAAGGGGGAACAGTGCTCCTCTTTCTGGTCCATGGTCGGGTTTGCCAGATCGGTACAGTCGCGAGTTATTCCAGGATCTTCGGTCTGGTCTTCGTCGGTGGTAGGTGACTGTTCCTCAGAGTCTTCCCAGGTGTGCTGCCCTGGCCCATGATACTGCCACAGATGATTGACATGGATTACCTTCGGCAGAGCCTTCCTTCTTCCCCAGATCCAGTAGGTCACACTTGAAACTCGTTCCACTACAGTGTATGGTCCTTCCCATGGACTTTGAAACTTTGGTGACTGACCCTTCGTACACAGAAGATTGCACAGCCAGAACTTATCACCATCTTTGTAACATACCTGGCTTGCTTTGACATCATGGTTGCGTTTCATCACTTCACCCGAGAACTCCAGAGGTCCTCGAACTTGATTGTGGACCTCCGTCAACCTTTTTTTTTTATAACTGGTAGTTTCTTCAGGAAGTTCTTCATCTGGTGGTCTTCCTGTCAGCAGGTTCACTAGCAGCCGCAGTTTGTGACCCAGCATTAGTTTTGCCGGTGTGTTTCCAGTTGATTCGTGGGCAGCCCACCGATATGCCATCAGCAGAGCAGGCAGCTTCTGGTCCATTTCTGTCTGTCCCTCAACAGAGTACTTGGCCAATTCTTATCCCAAGGTCCAATTAGACTTTTCTACCATTTCGTCTGTTTGTGGCCGAAGTTGAGTGGTCCTAGTCTTCCTTACGCCCAAAAGCTTACAGCACTCGCTGAACACAGCTGACTCAAAGATTCTGCCATGGTCCGAGTGCAACTCGTGGGGCACACCAAACCGGCAGAAGAACTGGTCAACCAGCACCCTGACAGTCGTAGTTTCCTGATTTGGGATAGCATATGCTTCTGGCCACTTAGTGAATTAATCCATGGCCACACAGATATACCTATTCCCACCTGCAGTGAGTGACAGAGGTCTCGGAGTCTCCACTGCGACCGTCTCCATTGGTGCACCAGCATGGCACAACTGCAGTGGAGCATGTGTGTGTGTAGCTTTAGTCCCTTTTTGGAGCAACAGACATCGCATGCACGGCATCATTCTTCCACATCCTTACGCAAGCTAACCCAGTTAAACCTTGGCTGCAGGCGACTCAAGGTCTTCTTCACCTCCAGATGTCCACTGGTTGGATTGTTGTGCATCTCCCTCAGGATCGCTGACCTCATCTTCTGGGGAAGTACTGCCTGCCAGTACCTGTTGATGTCATCGGTAGTCACCCACTGGCGCTGCAGCAGACCATCATTCAGCCGAAGAACATCCCACTGAGCCCAGTAGTTTTTAGTCGTCGGACTTGCTCCAAAGATCTTCTCCCATGCTGGCCACACTGAGCTCTGGTTCATCCACTCGATCATTGGTCGCAGATCTTGGTCTTCCAGCTGCAGCTACTCAAGGTCTTCTCCAGCCACGGTTGGATCCTCCTCCAGTGTAGTGCGACTACACTTCTTGGGAACTGCCTCTTTCCTGCAACACTGCTGACAATCGGAATCGCATGGTCGTCGGCTCAGACTGTCAGCATTCACATGTATCTGATCAGGCCTGTACTGGATGGCATAATGGTAATGATCCAGTTTCCCAATCCACCGTTCCAGTTGTCCTTCTGGATTATTCAGGGTCTTAAGCCACCTCAGTGCTTCGTGGCCAGTCCGGATGGTGAAGCTAAGATCCATACAGGTAGGGATGGAAAAAGTCAGAACTCTTTACCACGGCATGAGTTCCTTTCTGGAGGACTCATCTTCTTGCTGTAGTATGCTACTACCGACTCGATGTCATCCTTCTTCTGGGACAGCACCCTACTGATGCCATCATCGCGAGCATCACAGTTCCCAAGATGAATGGTTGAGTTGGGTCAGGATAAGGGAGCACCGGGGAGCTGACCAAGGCATCCTTTAGCTGGTCGAAGGAGCCTTGACTCTCAGTATTCCACACACACTTCTGCCCCTTCTTAGTCAGCTTGTGCGACCGTGGCAAAGTTCTTCACAAATCTACGGTAGTAGGTACAAAGGCCAATGAAACTACGCAGCTCCCTTATACAAGCTGGCACTGGCCAGTTTCTTACCAGTTTCTCGCCAGTTTCTCTGGGTCTGTGCGTACTCCGTCTTCACTTTTTTTTACGAGGAATAGCCGACCTGGGCACAGGTCATCGACCCTGGAAGGCGAAAAAAAATAAGAGTAAGAATAAATTAAAAATAGAAGAGAAAAAGACTATGTTAATGTACACCACGAAGATGCCAGAAGACCAGCTTTTTGAAGTGAGACAGATTGTAAGAGTATGGGAACACAAAATAAGACAGAGCATTCCACAGTTTGGCTGTGTGAGGAAAGAAGGATGTACTATAACGGGTAATTCTAGTGTGACCGACATCCACAGAGAAACAGTGGGCACCGCGGGCAAGATGACTGTTACGAGCCCACGGCCTTGCCGGCGGTACACAGGATGCCAAATCCACCGAACATTGCCCGTCAAAGTACCTGTAAGAGAGAGTGAGTGAAGCAACATTGTGTCGAAGAGAAAGGGAAGAAAGATTATTAACTAAAGGAGAAGAGTTAATAAGACGAAATGCCTTTGATTTCACCCTATCTAACAGTTGGACAGAAGAAGAGCCACCCCGGATATGAGAGCAGTACTCCAAGTTAAGGCGAATGAATCCCTTATAAACTTGAAGCAACTGCTCAAGGGTGAAGTAGCTTCGGCATCTGTATAGCATTCCCAACTTTCAGTAGGCTGCTTTATCAATGTTGTGGATGTGTGGCTTCCATGACACATTAGAGAAACTGGTGAGGCCTAGCATATCTATTTTCGAACTTAGCAGAATGATTGCATCCTGAAATGTGATTGGTGGGAGAAATTCTATTCTGAAAAATGTAATTTTAAATACTGAGTTTTATTACTGTTGAATTTGATCAAGTTTCTACCTCCCTATTCGGAGATGACGCACAGATCTGCATTGATAGATGAAATGATATCAGCTCTAGAATCAGATCTAGTTTGAGAATTAGGGGGGGGGGGAAATGTGAAGAATAATGAAGAGTAGAATCATCAGCGTAAGAATGGACAGAATTAGTTGCAGTGTGAAATAAATTATTGACAAAAAGAAGGAAGAGAGTAGGTGAAAGAACAGAACCCTGTGGGACACCACTATCGGTAGAGAATGAGCGAGAGATCGATCCCTCGACAACAACTGCCATGGATCGGTTCTCAAGGAAGCTAGAAATTAGAGAACGAAGTACGGGAGAGAAACCACAAGGGGGAAGTTTAGAAAACAAAGACTTGTGCCATACTCTGTCAAATGCTTTGGAAATGTCGAGGGCCACAAAAAAGTTTCCCCATAATCCCTAAGAGAGGATAGCCAAAGATGGGTGCAGTAGGAGAGCAGATCACCAGTAGATCTCGCCTGGCGAAAGCCATACTGGTATGTCCCAGATATTGATTCCTTCTGGAACAAGAAACATTTCTTTGGGCTCAGTTTAAGGTGTGCAGCCCGGAACTGGTCAAACACTTCCGATAGCCTCCCCAGTTCTTGCTCGAAAGTTTTGCCAAAGACAATCACGTCGTCCAGATATTTGAGGGCAGTGTTCCAGTGCAAGCCTTCCAGATCCCTTTCCATAAGGCATTCGAGGGTAACTGGTGCAATGCACAGGCCAAATAGCATAACTTTGAACTGCCATAGCCCTTGCCCATATGAAAATGCTGTCGTTTTCCTGTCTTCCTAGGCCATCTTCACCTGATGATACGCAGACTTCATATCAAGTGTTGAGAACCACTTGGCGCCTGTCAGAACATCCAGTGTGTCATCGATTCTTGGCATGGGGTAAGAGTCCTTCACCGTCGCGTCATTGAGGGCGCGGTAGTCCACACAGCACCGCATTGAGCCATCCTTCTTCCTCACTAGGACGACTCCTGATACCCACGGACTGCTGGATTTTTCGACGAGACCTTGTTGAATAAGGTTCTCTACCACCTTCTCCATTTTCTGGCGACGAGCTAGTGCTATCCTCCGAGGCGGTTGCTTGATCGGGCGGTGATCCCCAGTGTCGATGTGATGCTGTACACGGTCTGTATAACCCAGGTCTAGACCCCTAGTGAGAAGACGTCCTTATACTTCAATAATAACTGTTCTATAATATTCCCATGGTAACCTGGCCCATAATCCACGCCCCAATTCTATACTAATTAGCTGATTGGTTCATAGAAAATTCAAAATAAATGTGTTCACAATTGGTAAGCAGACCTGTTATTATCTAAAATAATGTTAAATATCTGAAATTTCAAAATGCAAATGATTTCAAGGCATTAGCACTTCAGAGAGGATGTTAGAATTTTTTTTATATCTATCATAAAAGGTCGATATAAGTACGCGCTTATACACGCGCAGTCCGGGGGGAGGTAAGATGCTCAGGGGAAGCAATCAGCAATTTGTAGCTATAGACGATGGGCGGGGCTTATGGGCCAGGTTAGCGTGGAAAGGGTATAGTTGTATCACTTGAACCTCATCCAGGCACTGGGAATTCCTGGCAAACAAGTCCTGCAAATGGTCGGGCAGACCATTTTTCTGTTTGACCACGCTCTTCTTGCGGGTCCTGGGCTGCTGCTCCTGATCGACCTCTTGGCACAGTCCAACGGCCATTCCCTGCTGCATTTTTTTTGGTCGGAGAGAGAAATTGGCCACAATTACAGGTACCTCCTCTGTAGATGGATCGACTAATGTTCTCTCCACCATCACTCCATCTTCTACTACTCTACACTGCTCATCAGGCTCCACCACTCCCAGGCGGGTATAAAAGGCACCGTTCACCTTGCACTGCAACAGCACCTCTGATCTTGGGGAAATAACTTCAGTCCGCCTAACTGCAACCTTAGCACTTGCTTGCTTCACTTTCCTTTAATTTTCAACTGCATCATGCCAAGGTCCAGTTAACACTTGTGAGGTAGTAGGTAGTCCAGGCCCAGGATGCAAGGGTGTTCTATATCTGCTACATAAACCTGTAGGGTTTATTCTTCCCCTCCTAGCTTGATGCTGATATCCACTGGTCCCTTTAGCACTGCGCAGTGTCCAGTTGTCCCACACAGCTGCTGCGACGTCTTAGGTAGTTTTCGATGACTAACCACGTACAGCCTAACACAAAGTCTGCTCCGAGGCTGTGTAGATCACCAACGGACACCTTACGCTATCGATCTCACATTCAACCTGGACACTGCTTACAGTGTCTCGGTTGCATTTTGTCAATAGTGGGGCTCTAGTGAGACAGGCTGGTTGTTGCTTTTCAGCACCAGCCATCTATAGTTTCTCGTCTTAGTTGGCTGCTCTTCTTTCCCTCTGTGGGCACTTAGTCTTGAAGTGTCCATCTTCCCCATACGTCCAACATCCTCTCTTCTCTACATTGCCCTTCTCTCGCTTGTAACAGACCTCCTGTTTGTGCCCAATCTTTTCACAATATCAGCAGGTTCCTTTAAATTTCTCTGTCTCTTGTACTTGGCCCTTTCGTGCTTTAAATTCATCGCTAGACTCCGTCCTGATGTTTGGTAAACTTGACCTCACATAAGATTCAAACTCCAGGGCTCTAGCCAAAGCTTCCTGTAGAGTTATCGTACTGGTTGGGACTGCTTCACCTGAAACTTGGGATGCGTGCTGTCCAATGCGTCCACAAACTGGTCCCTCAACAAACCGGCTAACAGATCAGGTGACGCTCCAGGGTACGCCCTAAAAGCCATACTTTCCAGGTCTTGAGCAAGCTGTTACAGTTTTCCACCTTGATTACTGGTACGAGTACTGAATCTGACCCTGTAAACCTCATTTTTTTTTGCTTGGTTACATACCTTCGTTCCAGTACCTTTATCAGTGACATGTAACTGCTTCACTCTGCTCCTGTCAACTGGCTGAGAACCTCCATAGCCGCGCCCTTAATAATTTTGGCTAATTGTACTGCACACTGCTTGTCGTCCCACCCATTTTATTTAGTTAGTAACTCAAACTGTGTTTGGTATGCTTCCCATGAGACCTTGCCATTGGATTCTTGTGGATTCTTCTTCACTGGCTCTCTTGGATAGCTCACCACTTCACTTGACGTAGATCTGGGTCTGAACTCAGGTGCTCTCTAATTCAGCTCAACACTTCCCTTTTCCACACGCTCATTACATTTTCCAGAATTTTCAACACTATGCATTCCACTCGGAGTGTGTACAAACGATATTTCACTCACACCGTAACAATTATAGGGGTCATTAGATCTTGGCTGATATCCTGCTGTTGGACAATTCTCCAGAGCTTCCATCCTGCTACTGACTTTCTGTAGCTCACTGTTCATCACTGTTAGCTCCTCTCGTACCTTTGTGATCTCACCAGTCACTTTTTGCTTGTGCTGTTTAAATTTTTCACCCACTTCAACTTGCACCTCATGAAACAAATCATTCCATCTGTTACACATCGTTTGCAAAGCCTCATCCCGTTCCTGAATTTTCTTGTCGGTCTCTCCCTGCATCAATTGCAGTTGTTGCTTCTGTTCTTCTGTTCCTGCTGTTGTTCCTGAATTCTTACTTGCAGCTGCGCTTTTTCACGTTTCTGCTCTTCTCGTTGTTAATGTAGCTGTTCTTGCAACCTTGTTTGTTGCTCCTTCTGTTCTTCCAGTAGTTGTTTATGTTCTTCTTGTCTTTCTTGCAGTAATTGTTTTTGTTCTTCTCGTTGTGTGTGCAAGAATTGCATCAGAGCCCCCATGGAAATCTCCCCTTCCCTGACCTGGCTCCTGGTCTGGACACCTTCACCTTCCCTCTTGCCTAATATTTCACTGCTAGACTTTCCCACTCCTGACACCAGTGTCAAACAAGGAGCATAATGTGTTGTCTAATGGTAGACCCTGCTGCCATATGACACCACAAAAATTATGACCAAGTCCCAGGTTGCTGATCTGACTTCCTGCCCCATTTACACACAATTGCAGGGTCTCAATTGTTTATCTTCCTTTGACAACATAATACACATATATCATTTCTCACTTGATATTTTTATTATTTTGTTTTATTATTTATGTATGGCTCTTTATTATTATTATTATTATTATTATTATTATTATTATTATTATTATTATTATTATTATTATTATTATTATTATTATTATTATTATTATTATTATTATTATTATTTTTATAATTATTATTATTATTATTATTATTATTATTATTATTATTATTATTATTATT
Source organism: Homarus americanus (assembly GCF_018991925.1). Lineage (NCBI taxonomy): Eukaryota > Metazoa > Arthropoda > Malacostraca > Decapoda > Nephropidae > Homarus > Homarus americanus. The sequence goes on along the minus strand of NW_024713129.1, from coordinate 42,375,405 downwards.
ATTATTATTATTATTATTATTTTTATTATTATTATTATTTTTTTTATTATTATTATTATTATTATTATTTTTATTATTATTATTATTTTTTTTATTATTATTATTATTATAATTTATATTAAGTTTTATTAAATTTATTACTTTTATTATTTTACTATATTTTCGCCCACCATGCCCTCATGTGGGTCATAAAATGACCTTGCCCGGGTGGGCTAACGCCCGTAAAAAAAAAATAAACAAATAAATAAAAAAATAAAAAACAGCTTTTGTGGTGGAAAATGGGTAAGCGGTGAAAGGATGGTCGTTACCAACGGCCAGGGTCGTATATACAGAAGCAGTAGATATCTTACAAGTGTCGTTGAATTACACACTGGCTGCCCCGCCAGTCTCCGGTAATTTTCTTACGATCGGTATCAGTGTACAGACAAACAATAGGCAGGTAGATTTCCACCAGGTCACAGCTGGACTTCTCACTTCGAATATAAAGTCGGCACACTTGCAGTGTACAATTCCTTAGTCTTTTCACTTTATATTGATCACAGCAATTCCACAATATTTGCACAACAATTATCTTCAGCTGTCTTACTAGGCTCGTTGTACTTTACACTAGGAGCAGAAACAGTTGACTGACTCTAGGCCGCTCTCTGCTACTTACTGTATATATGTCTCGTTAGATGCCTAGAACATCACCCTCACACTCCACACTTCTGAACCAAGAAGACATCTCAACAAGCCCTACTGTTGGACCCGGAAATGAGAAGACCGCCCTCTCTCTGCTGCCATTGTTGGCCATCTTCCCTGACCGGACCATCCACCACTGACATCGTCGACAACATTTCACGAGCGTTTTCGGTTTATCGAGCATTAGCTTGCCCTCCCCACTGGTGGTGTGAGTGACCCACACTCCAGCTGGAGAGCAGCTATAGCGCGATATTCCCGACGTGGTTTGAGCTCTTTTCCTTCTACTGCTTTTTTTCCTTTTTTCGTTCTGGCCTAGGGACCTGCACCCTCAAAAGTGTATTCGTCCTGCGGTCCCCCCTGTAACTGTTCACCTCCCTCCCAGGAGATTGTGAACACGAAAGGAGATTGGAGCAAGAACCCATCCCAGCCAAGTCTTTCCAGGAAAACCGTGATAGTGCGGGTCCACCTGGAAAGAGGGTAGCAATCCTCATCCTTCCCCAATAGGCACACTTAGCTCACGTCTATAAGTGAGCAGTCACATACACTAGGAAGTAGGTTTACCCAAACGGGGCTCCGGGAGAGAAGCTCAGGAACCACTCTACGACCACCCGGCCATCAAGTGCCTGTGGGGAGTGTTGAAATTCCTCTGCTACTTACTCAACCGGAATAGGTAGGCTCTGAACAACAGAAAAACCTCCAAAGAAAAAGAATACACCACTTAACCACCGGTTATGGAGTGCGTACGCCCTCCTAACCGCGACCCCCGCCTGAACCGCCAACCCGACGACCAGATCCACGACAGGCTCCGCACAGAGAAAGAGGACCAGCTGCGGGCCTTCCACGAAGCCCTGAAAACCAAGAACAACGTCATCCACACCACTGCCACCGCCCCCAACAACTCCTCCACCACTGCCACCGCCACTCAGGACGACAACTGGACGAAGGTTGAAAACAAAAAACGCAGACGTGCTTTTTCGGGAAACGAAATCCGTCAAGCAGCCCAAAAGGCACCCATCACCACCACCAGCTCACCCCCAACGACACTGCCAAAATTCCGGATCTCGAAAACGGACACGAAAACGACATATGCCGCCATCACAGAGATGGAGAAGCTAAATCCAATGGCCAAGTTCTCAGTGCGGCCCAACCTAAAGGGGGAGATGATTATTCAACCCAAACACAAGGACTCCGCCACCACCCTCGACACCTACCTGAAAAACACCACCACCAATGCATCAACCAAGCTGGACCCCGCCCAGAAACTGATGAAGTCGGTAGTCCTCGGTATCCAAAGGAGCTACCCCTCGAACCCCTGGAGAACCATCCGAAGATCCTAAAAGCCGAGAGATGCTCTCCCCCATCCGACAAGACGGCCACAACAAAACAAGTGCTCATAACGCACTACGGTTCACCCCCAGCACCTTAGACCTCAAAACCTGGGGGATCTACGAAATGAGGCCCTTCATCCCGGAGCCCCTGCGGTGCTTCAGATACCAGAAATACGGGCACCATCAGACGAGGTGCACGTACAAGGAAATCTGCGCAGTCTGCGCGCAGAAGCACGACACACACTCCTGCCTCAACAAGTTGAAAAATGGGGAAAAAATTGCCCCCAAGTGTGCCAACTGCGGGGGCAAACACCACGCCTGGAACCCTGGATGCTCCGAGAGGACAAAAAGGGTCCAGGCAAACCGATCAGCAGCAAGACCGGCCCCCACCGCCTGTACACCAGCCCCACCAAGTACCTTTGTGTGGGGAACCCAAAGGTAAAAACAACAAAGCCAACCTCCTCAGCCGGTCAACACCCAAAGTGCAGCCCAGTTTCCTGGCCTCACTACAGCCACACCTCAGCCACCCAAGCAGCAGACGACAACCACGAAAAAGGCAAAACAAGCACACACCAAGGCACCAGAAGGAATGATACACGTATCAAACCTAGCCAAGGTACTGACAACCTTCGCGGAGGGCCTAGCCAGACTACTGGGCCACAAGATCCAGCCCACAGCTCCAAATACTCATGGGGAGCGTCCTCGGGCAAGTCGCCACAGCTCCAGCCACCTCAGTGGAGGACACCACGCCGGCCCCCACACGAGTGACAGCCGAGGTACACTCTACACTGAAAAAGGCCAGAAAGAAATTGGACGTTTCAGCTCCCCTGAACCGAACCACGGCCCAGAAGGCAAAAACCACCACAGAACAAGAAGATATGAACCTGATCCAGTCGGAATCAGACCTGAACATATCCATCGAGGACCACCAGAAGTCCCCGATGAAACAGTGGTGGAAAACACCAGCACCCTGAACATCCTCTCATGGAATGCTCAGGGCATCAAAAACAAGAAACACCTCCTACAAGAAGCAGCAGCCAAGGACAAGCTTGACATTATTCTGTTACAAGAAACACTTCTACAAGAACACCACTGTTTCAAATTCAGTGGTTACAAGACATACAGGAGGCATTTCACGCAGGCGTCAACAAGAGGATGTATGATCTTGGTCAAGTCAAGCATACCCTCCTCCGAGGTCACGCAGCACTTTCCATGTGGGGAAAACATCAAGACACAGGCCGTCAAAGTAACCCTCCAAGAACGGGAATTAACTGTTCACAACATCTACAAGAACCCAAGGGGCTCACTGGAGGTGACTCAATTATTCGCTTCAGCCGCTGGCCACGCCACACTCATAGGAGGGGATTTCAACGCACATCATCCCTTCCTAAGCTCAGTAAGCCCCACAAATGAAGACGGCCTACACCTATACACCACCTTTCAAGACACACCCGAGATCTCCCTCCTGAACACCGGAGAGCCCACCCACATTAGGGGAGGAAGGCTAGATCTAACCTTCGTCTCCAGTGCACTACAGCCTTCGGCCTCCTGGCAGCTACACCCCACGCTGACCAGCGACCACTTTGCCACCCTAACAACACTGAAGGTGAACAAACTCCCCACTCCACCTCCGCCAAGAAGGAGATACAATACCCAAAAGGCAGACTGGGAACTCTATAAGGAACACCTGGCTAAGTGGCGTGCAAAATCACAGCCGGCCGGTGCAGCACCCGTGGACGAGACAACCCTCCACCAACAACTGGTCGAGGCGTTTCACCAAGCGGCAGAAGAGGCTATTCCAAAAACAAAACCCACATCAAGACAGTACAATGATTACTGGTACTACTGTCCCAGGGTGAAAGAGCTCAACCACAGTGAACATGGCCCGAAGAAACTACAGGAGACATCCCACGGAAACAAACAGACATCTCCTGCAAGTCATAGTTAAAGACACCAGGGAAGAGAAGGAAGAAATCAAAAGTGTAAGCTGGCTCAAGTGGTGCTCCGAACTGAACGAGCACACCTCCCTCGGCAAAATGTGGGCCCAGATCCAAAGGGCATGTGGGAAGGCAACACCACCACCACCACCACCAACCCACCCCAGCCCAAAAGAGGAAGCCGAGAGACTTGCAAAACTGTTCTCTGACCGAGCAGCAACGAAAAACCTCCCGAGACATGCGGAGGAGACACAACGGCGTCTGCGACAGGCCAGACTCCAGATGATCGAAGATGCCTGCAATAGTGAAGATGACACCGACAGACCTTTCAACCAGCAAGAACTCCAGAAGTCGATAAAACGAAGCAAGGACACAGCACCAGGGGCCGACAGGATAACCTACTCCATGCTTTCCCATGCCAGAGAAGCCAGGCACGAGGCTCTGCTACAAGTCATCAATGCTTCGTGGACAGCACAAAGACTTCCACCGGAATGGAAGAAGGCAGATATACAGCCCATTCCGAAGCCCAGAGAACCAGACAAACCGAGACCCATCTCCCTTCTCAGCTGCATAGCGAAGACGGGAGAAAGAATGGCTCTCAACAGACTCAAGTGGAAAGTAGGCAGCCTACACCCTCACATTTTTGCTTACACCGAGAACACCGGCACAGGCAACAACATCGCCGAGATACTCAGCACAGTGGACAATAAACCAGCTTTGGTGGTCTTCCTCGACCTGGAGAAGGCCTTCGAACTAGCAAATCCACTGGCCATTATAACGATGCTCGCTGAAAAAGGCGTCAAAGGAAGGTTGCTGGGGTGGATCCAGAACTACCTCACACAGGGAGAAGCAAGAATACGCTTTCAGGGAGCAACCTCAAGCTACAGGGTCCATGAAAACGGAACCCCACAAGGAGGCATCCTCAGTCTAACGCTGTTCAATGTCCTAATGGAAAATCTAGTCAGACTTCCTTTCAGACAAACAGCCAAGCTCCTCTGCTATGCAGACGACTTACAGCTTATAGTAAGAGGAGCAAACAGACTAGCCAACACGCAACATGCACTCCAACTTATAGAAGAGGAGTGCAACAGACTTGGACTCAAGATAAATCCAGCCAAGTCGAAAGCGATGGCCATCTGCACAGACACACCAGACAAGATGCTCTCCATACAAAACACGCCGGTAGTCTGGACCAACACCCACCAGTGCCTTGGAATCTGGTTCGACCAGAAACTCACCTTCAAGCCGCAACTCGAGTATCTCAGGCACAGGACGAAGAGCAGACACAATATAATGAGGTCGCTCACCAGCACAACCGCAGGAGCAAACCTTCATGTGCTCAAAGCCTACTACACGGCCGCCATCAGATCGCTGGTACATTACAGTGCTCCATCACTCATTGGACTGAGAGAAGACCAGATAGCTAAGCTAGAAGTTATCCAAAATAATGCTCTCAGGACCATGCTTGGAGCACCCATATGGACCAGAATTTGTAATTTGCAAATGGAAACTGAACTACCACCCCTGGCAGTACGAGTCAAGCAGGTGACAGCCGATCTCCTCGCCAAAATCTGTAGATCAGATAAGCCCACAGCTGCCAAAACGCGAATCAGTGCCTCCCTCCACCTCGACCACAGAGTGCGAGGGGCCACCTGGTCGCACGAGGCAAGCGAGGTCATAAGACACCTGCAAGCAGAAACACTCGTCAAGAACAACCAGGACATACGAGACAATGATTACGTAGTTCCACCACCATGGAGTCCTCCACCAGCCACATTCAAAATTACCGAACAAGGTGATAGCAAAGCCAACCTCCAGAAGGAGGACCTCAAAAGAATAACTCTGGAAGCCATAGCCACCGAGACACCGGCTGATGCAGCATCATACTTCACAGACGGCTCGGTGGACCCAAAACATCATACACCCGGAGCCGCCTTCTACACCCAAGGTCAGACCCTCCTATGGAGACTTTCTAATGACTGCTCCACCCTACAAACAGAGTTGGTAGCAATCTTAAAGGCCCTACAACACGCTGCAACACAACACAACAAGTCCATCATAATTCACACGGACTCGAAAACGGCCATGCAGTCGCTCCAACACAGTCAACCAAAAGACAACGTCCACATCATAACCTCGATCCTCGCACAGCTACAGAACTTCCAAAGACAAAATCGCCCAGTCGTCTAACACTGGATTCCCAGTCATGTAGGGATCGGGGGAAACGACGTGGCAGACGAAGCAGCCAAGGCAGCCACACGTTCTAGAAGCGTACACATTCAAGTTCCAGCAAGCGTGCAACAGATCAAGAATCACCTCAGAAAGACTACCAAGCTCCACATCCAAAAGAGCTTCCTTCACGCATTCAACGCTGGTTCCCAATCAGCCAAATGATACCTGGCGGCCACAAAAGGGGAACCACCTTTCGCGGACAAGAAAACACCAAGACAAACCCAAGTTAGCCTTCATCGACTACGACTAGGGTACAAGTGCTCCTGGCAGACGATCGGAAATGTCGTCAGGGAATGCACCTACTGTCAGGAGCCAGCGGCCAACCCACTGGAACACTATCTCCTCGACTGCGAAGTCACACAAAGTCTCCGAAACAGAATTCAAAACTTCTAAGAAAAACACACAACACCAGCGGCCACTCTAACCCGAAAGGCCCAAACAAATCACATTCACCACCTTCTCTGGGTCATCACACGATACTCACCACCCAGATAGCTTAGGAAGTATCCTCCCCCAGCAAGTGCGGACCCCAGTTCGGGGGGCGCGCCACTCCGAAACTGACCACGTCCAAGAGTGGGGGTTTGGTGGTAAGCGTTCACTGACCGAGGGTCCGCTCACACTTGCAACCTGCAGTATCCTTTCATATCTGCAGGTAGGACCACCTCCAATCCCAAATCCGGTCTGGCTGCTCCAGGAGCTCCAGCCGGAACCACCAAACGGGCCGCCTACAGGCAAAGCCCCGTGTCGGTCTACGGTCCGACAATCTCAACAACAACAACGTGTCTTGAGACGTCTGGCTGGAGAGTGTAGAATAGGCATGCGTGTGTCTTTAGTTAGTTTAACAAATTTATTGCCAAAGCTTGGAGTACAGTTTGCTTATTCTGAATAATTCATTTAGGTCTTGACACTGAGGGTGGTATCACTTCTCACTACCATGCAGGACAGAGGTTCATACACAAAGAAATACATCATATTCATTAACAGTATATATATATATACAGTATATATATATATATATATATATATATATATATATATATATATATATATATATGTATACATATATATATATATATATATATATATATATATATATATATATATATATATATATATATATATATATATATATATATATTTATATATTTCATTAGCCCATTAGCCCATTTCATTATTGGGCTAATGAAATATATATGGATCCTCGTGTTTCGACGCCGGATTTGGTAAAACGTTGCTCTGATCACCAAAGAGGAAACGGGTGGTCCCCATTTGAGGTTCACGGCTCCATAAGCTCGTTGAACAGGCTTTGTGTGAAACATACCAGAGTCTAGGACTGCTTTTAGTGGCCTGGTGGCCCAGAGGTAATGTTCCCCGGTCACAATTATAAGATCGTGGGTTCGAATCCTGGCGGGTTGAGGTGTTGATTATACACTGCCCTGCATAGTTTTTGAGGTTTGTGTATTATTAAGCTTTTCTGGGTGTATTTTGCATGCTGATCTCAAAAATGTTATCCATTTTGCTCAATCAGGTCAGAATTTTGTGCAAAAGCATTTTAAGCGGAGATTCAGGTAAAATATTGGCATTTTTCGCTCAAAATGGGGTCCTCATATTCGTTCATTAAAAAAATCATTGGCAAGCCTCACAGAAAAGATTTCGGTCAGTTTTAATGCCCTTACGATGCATTTAAATACACCCACGTGCTCGCCGGCCATTTAAATGTCCGCCGTGACGCAAAGGAAAAGAGTATATGTCCGTGTTTTTTTACATATATTTTTTCACAATTAAATTTCTTTTTCATCTGGTGGTACATGGCATTTTTCCTCTGTCTGTGGGATAGTCGAGCAGACAAGCAGCACTACATGCAACGTGACTGGCCTGCAAGAAGTGAACTTACTCCAGGTTCTCACAATGTTGTTGCCCATGCTCTGGTGAATCCGCAGAACATTCTTCTTCCGCCACTGCACATCAAGCTCGGTCTGTTCAAAAACTTTGTAAAGGCACTGGACAAAAAAAGCCAGGCTTTCAATTTTCTGAAAGAAAAATTTCCAAAAGTCAGTGAGGCAAAGCTGAATGCAGGAATTTTTGATGGCCCTCAGATCAGAGAGCTTTTCAAAGATCCCAAGTTTGATTGCAGCATGGATGTAAATGAGAAGAAAGCCTGGCATGCCTTTAAGTCTATTGTCTCCAATTTTCTTGGCAACTACAGAAGTCCAGAGTATGAACGAGTTGTTGAGGACCTACTTCTGAGCTACAAAGTTCTTGGTGCACGCATGTCCATCAAGATGCACTTCCTCAGCTCCCACTTGGACTACTTTCCAGAGAACTGTGGTGATGTGAGTGAGGAACAAGGAGAACGCTTCCATCAAGATATCCGTGTAATGGAGGAGCGATACCAGGGTCGCTGGGATATCAACATGCTCGCCGACTACTGTTGGTGTCTGAAGCGGGACGCCCCAGACACCAACCACCAAAGAAATTCTCTGCGACAGCCATTTATGCATGTCTAACTGTAAAGGCATCTATGTAGTTGACATATTTTGGTCCTATGTGTTGTGGTTACATTTCTTATGATATATTTTCCATAATAATTTTGACATCATATTTAAGAATTTCGATTTTTTCCTAATTCCCATAGCATAAAAATCTGACCTGATTGGGCAAAATGAATGGCATTTTTGGAATCAGCACGCAAAATACATAAAGAATCAGCTAAGAAACCCTGCACCTCATGATTTTTTTTTTCAAATGCAGCCCAGTGTTATATACAGTATATATATATATATATATATATATATATATATATATATATATATATATATATATATATATATATATATATATATATATATATATATATATATATAGATAGATAGATCAGATTCATGTGGGTGATGTCACTGTTCACTGCCATGCAGGACAGAGGCTCGTACACAAGGATATACATCATATTCATTGAAAGTATATATAGGTCAGATTCATGTGGGTAATGTCACTGTTCACTTTCATGCTGCACAGAGGTTCGTACACAAAGAAATGCATCATATTCATTAGCAGTATATATAGGTTAGAGTCATGTGGGTGATGTCACTGTTCGCTGCAATGCAAGACTGTGATTCATATACATTGGACGTCATATTCTAATTGAAAACTTATCAGTGTGGGCTACCAAATTTAGAATAAACAGCAAGAATGTCCCCAAGCACCTCCGATTCAATATAGTGATTACAAAGTTCATGATACAATAAGCCAGGTGGCCTGAATTCTTTGACAGTATCACATTCAATTATATAGTGTTCAAGTGTATGCTTTAGTGGTTTATCACAAAGTTTACATGCTGAGTGTTCCGGTATGGGTTCCGCGTTACTAACTTGCCAAATATGTGTGTATCCTAGCTTAATTCTGGCCATGACTACATCACATTGTCTGGTTCTGTCCTTCTGCTGGCCATGCCGGTACCTCTCGTCACAAAATTTATCATAGTTACTAATGCTACAACTGCCAGGTCTCTCTGCATTTCTCAGTTCTTCTAAATCAGAGTTCGTGATTCTGACTTGAATATTTTTAAGTACAGCATTGGACAGGCCAAGGTCACGTTCAACATTTTCTTTCTTACATGCCTCATTGGCCAGTCTATCAGCAAGTTCATGATATCTAATTCCAACATGGGACGGAATCCACAAAAATTTGATGCAACAGTTGTTCTCATTGGCTGTTATCACATTTATTTTAATATCACATACAACTTTAGACATATAACCTGACGGGCTTTTCAATGATTTCAAAGTACTTTGAGAGTCACGGAATATCACCCCACCTCCATTTTCTTTAAGGTAGCCTGTGGCTAAGTAGTTTCCAGTTAGTTCAGTTTGTGTTGTGCTGGCCCAGTTGTTCAGCCTTTGCTTGTTTGACACTATCATCTCTTTTTCTTTATATATTACAATTGCACAGCCTGTTCTACCTGTGTTTGTCTCCACATAACCATAAATAAAAGCATAACATTCACTTGATTTAATACTCTGTAGGTGTCTGTTAATAGTTTCTAGTGTGACACATCTCATCACATCGGTGTTTAACATTTGCTTACTACCAACAGGAGTGTATTTATTAGGAACTGGTATATCCAGCCAACGAGGAATGGCATTGTTGGGTTCGTCTGGGGTGATTGGGACATTCAGTTTCAAGAGATCTGCAACACTTTTATGAAGCCACGCCCCAAAGAGAGTCTTTTGTCGAAAGTTAGCGAGATAGTCAGGATTACTTAGATAGAACATCAACTCAGTTTGTGTTGCAGGTTGGGACCATTGTTCTTCAAAACTTTGACACAAAACATGGTATTAAGTAGAGCTATCCTCTCAGATAGGGAGGGCAGTCTGCGCTCTTTCATCATATTTACAATTCTGGTTGATTTTGGGCATCCTAGAATGATGCGCAAAGCTTCATTTTGCACTACCTCAAGGCTGTGGAGTTGATTAGGCGGAATAGTCACAAGATGGAGAGCATGATAGTCCTCTACAGAACGAATGAAGTGAAAATAGAAAGTACGAATATAGGTGATGTTAATTCCATAGCCCTTGCCAACAAGGGTTTTAAGGGGTTTAATGTGCTGCATTAGTTTGGCACGAAGGTTGCCGACAAAGTTTGCATCATTCACACAAATTCCAAGATATTTATAGGAGCTACAGAGTTCCAAGAGCATGCTGTTAATGTTAAAGTCAAGAGGCAGAGGGTGAGCAGGATGAGGATTGAGGACCCTAGTCTTGTCAACAGATTTTATGAAACCACATTCCACAGTCCTCTAAACAAATACATCCAGCAAGGCTTGGAGCCTGAGCTTGGTCTGTGTCATAATGCAGATATCATCAGCATAGCATATTACAGCCTCGTTTGGCTGAACTGGAATGTCAGCAATAAGCTTGTGCATCAGAACATTAAAGAACATAGGACTTAACACTCCTCTCTGAGGCGTCCCAAGCTCAAATTATCTCATTCTGGCACTTTTGACTCCCCTAAACAGAACTCGGGCATACCTGTTGGACAGATAACCCTTCATCCATGTCAGGAGGTAACCTTGGATGCCAAAATTAGCTAGTTGCTCAAGTAAAATGTCTCTATTAACTACATCAAAGGGTAATTTAAGTTCTATGAAGACTGTTTGTGTCTTATCATTTGAGTGAACAAGATATTCTGCAAAGCATGTATGTGTGCTATGCCCGGGCATGAACCCATACAGATTAGGGGCCAGTTTGTGTTTGACTTGAAACACGAGATGGTTAAGAACAACTCTATCAAGGACTTTACACATACAGGATGTGAGTGAAATTTGCCTGAAGTTTGAAGAGTTAGCTTTAGGGATTGGTACTATGTTTCCATGTCTTAGGCAGAATACGCGTGTGTCATCTTTCCTCATGGCGGGATATATATGTGTGAGTAACTTTCATGTTTTATCCATCTCACGAAATGTATTGTGATTCATGTGACCCCTATATAACTGTTTAGAAAGATAGGTTTATTGTTTTGAAGTATAATTGTCAATCTCAATAGAAGGTGTTCAATAAACAAAGGAACCGTAAAGAAGTGTTATAAATTCCCTCTCGCCCCTTTGGTGTTGAGTAAAACATTGTCATACATGTCTTTGGTGTTATGCAGTGATACAGTGAGCCATTAGAAATAACATATCCTAACATATGTTAAACCTATTCCCCAGTTATCAGCCTTTCTCCCTCTCCCCTTACATAAGATTATCCCGTGTTGGGTGGAGTGACCACAGGCAAACCCCCACCTTCCCTTAACCATAAACAAGTCTCTTTCCCTCTTGCTCTCTCAGTTCGCTCCATCTCCACCATCTCATGAAAGCAAAGAACAGAGAAAGAACAGAAGACAAGATAATTAGAGAATATAGAAAGAGTAAAAGTAAGTAAATAAATAGAAATAAGAAATAAGAACAAAGGGAAAATAAAACCATTTATTGTTACATGTTGACAGCGGTATAGATGGTTCATAAAACATCGTCCCATGTCCCTTAACCGTTCTACCACGCTTACCAAATGTAGCTTTAATGTATATTTATTTTGTGTTTGATAAATAATAAGTGTTAAAAAGTGGATTTTTTTCTTCTGTTGAGTTTACTGAGAGAATCTGAGGTTGAATTTAAAGTTAACGTGTTTTGATGCTTATTATTGTCATGGTTTTGGTATGGATCGGTGGTAGTAGGAGTGGATTATATTATATAAAGATAATAATATGTCGTATTTCTTATTTCTTACCGTAGAGTTCGATACCTTCACACTGATTACTTACAGGAGATTATGGTGTATCTACGTAGAAGTTCACTCCACCACTCGACATTCCATGATTTATATTTGATAAATGATGATTTAATGAATTCATTTAATTTTCAACATCCATCTAAGTTATTGGTTATACTTTGTCATAACCAATCAGTCATTACCTTTAGTAATAATAAGATAGGATCACAGATACGGGCAGATAATTGCACTTACATTTATTTGTCAAGCTTCCATACAATGATTTACAATTTGCATGGATATATGATTCACTCACGTTCACGCTGTAATAAAATTAATCTTCTAAAAGAGAAATTTAACTTGGGGACACATGTGATTACTCTACTATGGGTATAACTTAACAGAGCCTTAATTCTTCAAGTGATACATTTACTGCCAGCCTGGATTGCTTTTGTTGCAACCAGGCTTCCGCACAAGAACTTCTTTCCACGGGCCATAGCAACAAAAAGTACTCTTGGGTTACCACACATAGTCTCGCGTCACTTACAGTCACGGTAGACGGTTGTCGCGGCAAGGAGAACTGGTAAGCGTGACTTGAATTAACCATTTAGGTGCAATAGACCAGCCTGGATTGCTTTTGTCGCAACCAGGCTTCCACACGTGATATTTCCACGGGGATAACAAACCTAGGTTAACACACTTAGTCTCGTGTCGATCACGGTCACGGTAGACGGGTGTCGTGCAGGAGAACTCTGTAAGCGTGAATTAATTAACCATTTACTGTAGGTTTGATAGGCCAGCCTGGATTGCTCTTGTCGCAACCAGGCATCCACACGTGATATTTCCACGGGGATAACAAACCTAGGTTAACACACTTAGTCTCGTGTCGATCACGGTCACTGTAGACGGGTGTCGTGCAGGAGAACTCTGTAAGCGTGAATTAATTAACCATTTACTGTAGGTTTGATAGGCCAGCCTGGATTGCTCTTGTCGCAACCAGGCATCCACACGTGATATTTCCACGGGGATAACAACATAGGTTAACACGCTTAGTCTCGTGTCGACGACGGTTCACAGGACGGAGTGGCGGTGGAGGACTCTGTGTGGTGTGGTGTCCCGCCCCCTTTCAGGAGGGAGAGGATGGAGACGACGTCTTAACTAACCCATGGCTCAGGGGATACTACTTAAAATGAGGTTTTTGGGTGTGAAGCGATGAACAGTACAACACTGTTTCACTGCCCACCCCCCTAAAGGCTGGCTAACATACACTAATTGAAAAATACATGTCCCAGTTATGCCTCGCCGGGCGTCTTATCTCTGGTAAAACAAACTTTGGAGTTGGTTGCGTGGGTAAGCCTAACGCAACATCTGACATACTGATTGATCAATATCCTGTGAGATGAAATAGGTTAAACGACCAGCTATGGAGCTGAGAGGAGACGGGGCAGGCATCCCCCCGCCCGCCACCAACCCCTCGACGCCCTATGGCTACAACAAACACATGATCAAGAGTCCATCTTGTATAAGCCCCTTCACCATAAGAAATCCACATTTCTTCAAGTCTAGTTTCTCCTAGTGTTGTGAACACAGATATAGCTATGATAATGATATCTGTGTCATTGCATTTACAAAGAGGCGAGTATCTGCCTCTTCATGGGAGCATGGAGTCAACTCTTCTAGAGGCATTTTCTCCCTTTCTTAGAATAATCGTACATAGTGTAACAAATTTACACATCTTTTCCTCAAGTTCAGTCTTGTTATTTTCATCTCTTAAAAAGCCTTTCCAATTTGTTTGAGCTGTACTAGTTTCTGTCACCCTTCGTTTGATACTCTGACCTCGTTTTGACCTGATTTCAGTCATTAAAATGTCCTTTTTATAGATATCAAGCACACCATCCACTCTAATATATTTGGTACAGTTAGATTCCAATTTTGGAAGAACATTGTAGGGGTATCGAGATATTAATGTTGTCTAGCACTCAGGATGGAAGGAAACTCTAATGTGGTTTTCTTGTATAATATATAAGTTATATGAAGACAGTCTGGTGCTGGAGGTGCAGAATGAGAGTTGGTTGGTGAGGAGGCTCAGAGGACAGCTGGTGGGTCGCCATGCTCGCTGGCGGGAGCGAGGACCGCCAGGCAGGCGAGGAGATGCTAGGGGCAGCCAGGCAGCGGCGGAGGAGGGGGTGTTGCTTGTTCAAGAAGATTGGTCAGACTGAATCTCAATGGAGAGACAGAGCTTATATACCCAGCAGCCGCTATGAGTCATGTTGGGAAAACCCGAGAAGTCGCCGGCCTTTTGGCTCGGTTGCTAGGATACGGCGGGCATTGGAATGCGGATACGCTTGGTTGCTAGGGAAGACGGTAGCAGGTGGTGTGCAGCTACGCAGTTTGTAGGGGAGACGTCCACTACAACATCTTCACTGGTATATTCATTGAAAGTATTTGATAACTTAGGAGGACCGGCATTAATCAAAGCTGAACCATCTATTATTATGATGTTAAAACCTGGTTATGTGTCTAGCTTAGTCACACCAGATTCAATAATTTCAACTAGCCGAGACTTTTGACAGGTTTTGAGTTGACCCCTGTCACTCAATGATGCAGGGGCAGACTGATTCTCATGTTTGAAGATTTCTTGCAAATCACACTCGGCCATATTTTTAAACATTCGGATTACTTATTAGTATCCCTAAAGCGCCCTCCGAGCTGTAATCCATTTTTTAAACCAACTTTTGTCGGGTTACCATTTAGTAGTCCGGGAAGGCACCCAAAAGACTTATCCCGAATGCTCAAACTAGTTATATAAGAATAGAAAACAAATATTTAAATGTCCTAATAACCGGTTTCAATGGATATGTATATATTTTTAAGAGACTGCCGTGTACCTCTGTGATGTTTCACCTTCAACTCTGATGATTTTTCATCCCCCCATCGCCCTTCTGCAATTTGATCAAGCATTGCATTCTGAAAATCATCCTCTTATAGCTTCAAGCATGTTAAAAAACTCACTTTTCCTTGTGATAGACAGATGTAATGCCATATCCAATTCGCCAATATATTATATAGGAAAGATCTAAGATGAACCAAATATACTAGGCAGGTTGCAGTGGTAATAGTTTACAACAAGTGTCATCTGTGACCCACGCTGATAATTACCATGGAAAAAATTTATCTAACTATATTTCACTGTTTGAGTTGTTGTTGTTCCGGTTGTATTTAGGTACTACCAATATTTGTAAGTTTAGATTAAGTTACGTAAAATATTTTTTTAGATGAAATGTTCGAACTCAGGGTTAGAAAAAAGTGCCA
>NW_024713129.1:42351163-42359570 GCF_018991925.1 Homarus americanus | reverse complement strand
ACTTGACCACCGGTTATGGAGTGCGTACGCCCTCCTAACCGCGACCCCCGCCTGAACCGCCTACCCGACGACCCGAACCACGACAGGCTCCGCACAGAGAAAGCGGACCAACTGCAGGCCTTCCACGAAGCCCTGAAAAGCAAGAACAACGTCATCCACGCCACTGCCACCGCCTCCAACAAATCCACCACCACTGTTACCGTCACTGAGGACAACAACTGGACGAAGGTTGAAAACAAAAAACGCCGACGTGCTTTTTCGGGAAACGAATGCCGTCAAGCAGCCCAAAAGGCACCCATCACCACCACCAGCTCACCCCCAACGACACTGCCAAAATTCCGGATCTCGAAAACGGACACGAAAACGACATATGCCGCCATCACAGAGATGGAGAAACTAAATCCACTGGCCAAGTTCTCATTGCGGCCCAACCTAAAGGGGGAAATGATTATTCACCCCAAAGACAAGGACTCCGCCACCACCCTCGACACTTGCCTGAAAAACACCACCACCGTTGCATCAACCAAGTTGGACCCCGCCCAGAAACTGATGAAGTCGGTAGTCCTCCGGTACCCAAAGGAGCTACCACCTCGAACCCCTGGAGAACCACCCGAAGATCCTAAAAGCCGACAAGACGGTCACCACAAAACAAGTGATCATAGCGCACTACGGTCCACCCCCCAGCACCATAGACCTCAAAACCTGGGGGATCTACGAAGTGAGGCCCTTCGTCCCGGAGTCCCTGCGGTGCTTCAGATGCCAGAAATACGGGCACCATCAGACGAGGTGCACGTACAAGGAAATCTGCGCAGTCTGCGCGCAGAAACACGGCACACACTCCTGCCTCACCAAGTTGAAAATGGGGAAAAAATTGCCCCCAAGTGTGCCAACTGCCGGGGCAAACACCACGCCTGGAACCCTGGATGCTCCAAGAGGACAAAGAGGGTCCAGGCAAATCGACCAGCAGCAAGACAGGCCCCCACCGCCTACACACCAGCCCCACCAAGTACCTTCGTGTGGGAAACCCAGAGGCAAAAACAACAAAGCCAACCTCCTCAGCCGGTCAACACCCAAAGTGCAGCCCAATTTCCTGGCCTGACTACGGCCACACCTCAGCCACCCAAACAGCAGACAACGACAACTACGAAAAAGACAAAACAAGCACACACCAAGGCACCAGAAGGAATGATACACGTATCAAACCTAGCCAAGGTACTGACAACCTTCGCGGAGAGCCTAGCCGGACTAATGGGCCACAAGATCCAGCCCACACAGCTCCAAATACTCATGGGGAGCGTCCTCGGGCAAGTCGCCACAGCTCCAGCCACCTCAGTGGAGGAAGCCACGCCGGTCACCACATGAGTGACAGCCGAGGTACACTTTACACCGAAAAAGGCCACCAGGGAACCATAGATACCGACAGCTCCCAGAAAGAAATTGGACGTTTCAGCTCCCCTGAACCGAACCACGGCCCAGGAGGCAAAAACCACCACAGAACAAGAAGATATGAACCTGATCTAGTCGGAATCGGACCTGAACATATCCATCGAGGACCACTAGAAGTCCCCAATGAAACAGTGGTGGAAAATATCAGCAACCTGAACATCCTTACATGAAATGCTCAGGGCATCAAAAACAAGAAGCAGCAGCCAAAGACAAGCTTGACATTATACTGCTACAAGAAACACTTCTACAAGAACACCACTGTTTCAAATTCAGTGGTTACAAGACATACAGGAGGCATTTCACGCAGGCGTCAACAAGAGGATGTATGATCTTGGTCAAGTCAAGCATACCCTCCTCCGAGGTCATGCAGCAATTTCCATGTGGGGGAAAACATTGAGACACAGGCCGTCAAAGTAACCCTCCAAGAACGGGAATTAACTGTTTACAACATCTACAAGAACCCAAGGGGCTCACTGGAGGTGACTCAATTATTCGCTTCAGCTGCTGACCACGCCACACTCATAGGAGGGGATTTCAATGCACATCATCCCTTCCTAAGCTCGGTAAGCCCTACAAATGAAGACGGCCTACACCTATACACCACCTTTCAAGACACACCCGAGATCAGCCTCCTAAACACCGGAGAGCCCACCCACATTAGGGGAGGAAGGCTAGATCTAACCTTCGTCTCCAGTGCAATACAGCCTTCGGCCTCCTGGCAGCTACACCCTACGCTGACCAGCGACCACTTCACCACCCTAACAACACTGAAGGTGAACAAACTCCCCACTCCACCCCCGCAGAGATGGAGATACAATACCCAAAAGGCAGACTGGGAACTCTATAAGAAACACCTGGCTATGTGGCATGCAAAATCACAGCCGGCCGCTGCAGCACCCGTGGACGAGACAACCCTCCACCAACAATTGGTCGAGGCGTTTCACCAAGCGGCAGAAGAGGCTATTCCAAAAACAAAACCCACATCAAGACAGTACAAGGATTACTGGTACCACTGTCCCAAGGTGAAAGAACTCAACCACAGAGTGAACTACAGGAGACATCCTACGGCAACAAACAGACATCTGCTGCAAGTCATAGTTAAGGATACCAGGGAAGAGAAGGAAGAAATCAAAAGCGTAAGCTGGCTCAAGTGGTGCTCCGAACTGAACGAGCACACCTCCCTCGGCAAAATGTGGGCCCAGATCCGAAGGACATCTGGGAAGGCAACACCACCACCACCAACCCATCCCAACCCAGAAGAGGAAGCCGAGAGTCTTGCAAAACTGTTCTCTAACCGAGCAGCAACGAAAAACCTCCCGAGACAGGCGGAGGAGACACAACAGCGTCTGCGACAGGTCAGACTCCAGATGATCGAAGAGGCCTACAACAATGAAGATGACACCGATAGACCTTTCAACCAGCAAGAACTCCAGAAGTCACTAAAACGAAGCAAGGACACAGCACCAGGGGCCGACAGGATAACTTACTCCATCGTTTCCCATGCTGGAAAAGCCGGACACGAGGCTTTGCTACATGTCATCAATGCTTCGTGGACAGCACAAAGACTTCCACCGGAATGGAAGAAGGCAGATATACAGCCCATTCCGAAGCCCAGAGAACCAGACAAACCGAGACCCATCTCCCTCCTCAGCTGCAAAGCGAAGACGGGAGAAAGAATGGCTCTCAACCTCTCAACCGACTCAACTGGAAAGTAGGCAGCCCACACCCTCACATTTTTGCTTAGACCGAGAACACTTGCACAGGCAACAACATCGCCGAGATACTCAGCACAGTGGACAATAAACCAGCTTTGGTGGTTTTCCTCGACCTGGAGAAGGCCTTCGAACTAGCAAATCCACTGGCCATTATAACGACGCTCGCTGATAAAGGCGTCAAAGGAAGGTTGCTGTGGTGGATCCAGAACTACCTCACACAGAGAGAAGCATGAGTACGCTTTCAGTGAGCAACCTCAAGCTACAGGGTCCATGAAAACGGTACCCCACAGTCCAACGCTGTTCAATGTCCTGATGGAAAATCTTGTCAAACTTCCTTTCAGACAAACAGAGTGAGAGCCTTACCTGGTCATCAAACACCTATGGCAAAGAAACATTCGTCAAAACAACCCAAGACATTCCGAGACAATAGTTGTGGACATCTTCCACCATGGAGCCCTCCACAAGCCACATTCAAAATTACCAAACTAGGTCTTAGCAAAGCCAACCTACAGAGGAGGACCTCAAAAAAATAACTCTCGAAGCCATAGACACCGAGACACCGGCTGATGCAGCATCATTCTTCACAGACAGCTCGGTGGACCCAAAACATCATAGATCCGGAGCGGCCTTCTACACCCAAGGTCAGACCCTCCGATGGAGACTTTCCAATGACTGCTCCACCCTACAAACAGAGCTGGTAGCAATCTCAAAGGCCCTACAACACGCTGCAACACAACACAACAAGTCCATCATAATTCACACGGACTCGAAATCGGCCATGCAGGCACTGCAACACAGTCAACCAAGAGACATCGTCCACATCATAATCTCGATCCTCGCACAGCTACAGGAATTCCAAAGACAAAACTGCCCAGTCGTCTTACATTGGATTCCCAGTCATGTAGGGATCGGATGAAACGACGTGGCAGACGAAGCAGCCAAGGCAGCTACACATCCAAGTTCCAGCAAGCGTGCAACAGATCAAGAATCACCTCAGAAAGACTTGCAAGCTCCACATCAAAAAGAGCTTCCTTCACGCATTCAACGCTGGTTCCCAATCAGCCAAATGGTACCTGGCGGCTACAAAAGGGGAACCACCTTTCGCGGACAAGGAAACACCAAGACAAACCCAAGTCAGCCTTCATCGACTACGACTAGGGTACAAGTGCTCCTGGCAGACGATCGGAAATGACGTCATGGAATGCACCTACTGCCAGGAGCCAGCAGCCAACCCACTTGAACACTATATCCTAGACTGCGAAGTCACACAAAGCCTCCGAAACAGAACTCAAATCTCCCAAGAAGCACACACAACACCAGCGGCCACTCTAACCCGAAAGGCCCAAACAGACCACATTCACCACCTTCTCCGGGTCATCACACGATACCCACCACCCAGATAGCTTAGAAAGTATCCTCTCCCAGTAAGTGCGGACCCCAGTTCGGGGGGCGCGCCACTCCGAAACTGACCACGTCCAAGAGTGGGGGTTGGTGGTAAGCGTCCACTGATCGGGGGTCCGCTCACACTTGCAACCTGCAGTATCCTTTCATATCTGCAGGTAGGACAACCTCCAATCCCAAATCCGGTCTGGCTGCTCCAGGAGCTCCAGCCGGAACCACCAAACGGGCCGCCTTTGGGCAAAGGCCCGTGTCGGACTACGGTTCGACAATCTCAACAACAACATCAACAACACCAGGCGAAACAGCCCGGCATACTTCCTAGGCGACCTGAACTCTCGACACCCAACCTTTGGACATCACAACAGAAACCCCGCTGGAGTAGTACTGCACAACCCAATTGAGCAAGGCAGCATTACACACCTAGGCCCAGACTTTCAACCATTCATAACACCGGGAAACTCTGGGAATCCCGACATAATTCTGACAAACAGACACCATCATTTTCACACACACATAAAACCTGGACCCGCCAGCACCTGTGACCACATACCCATAATAGCAACTATTTCCACATCTCCAATACAAATTCCCTCGACACCAAGATATTCATTTAATAGAGCTAACTGGGAAAGTTTCAAAACAGCTCTCAACACCGACGAGACAATAACTCTCCACAACAAAAACACCAACGAGATTGATATTGCCTTAGAAACCTGGTATTCGAAAATCACAATAGCCATGAAAAATAACATCCCAAAAACAACATATCGCACACTACCACATGCACAACTAACACACGAAGATACAATCATCCAAACCAGGTTCACCAACCTGCATGAATTCATAAAAACATATGGCTGGAACCCACACATCACTGCATTATATAGAAATCTTAAAGAAGAACTACTGGAGAGATGCAAAGTAAAACACGACGAGAAATGGAACCAGCTAATAGCCAACACACAAGCAGACTACAGAAACCCCAAAGCCTTTTTGACTAAAATAAAAAATCTCATGGGAACCAACTCAGAGGAGAGCAGCTACCTTATAGACAACAATGACAAGAAGATTACAGAACCTAAACTCAAGGAACCAATATTCAGAACATTCTGGAGCAGCATCTACCAAATCACGGATGAGGACAACAGAAACTTCTGAAGAGTAACAGAACACGTGGTTGAAACACACTTGAACCAAAACACAGACAAATGGCAACAATCCAGGAAAATCAACCTCAACACGTTAGATAATAACGACCCACTAATTGCTCCATTAACTACACATGACATCACAAAAACCATTGCCAGCTTCAAGAATAAATCGACAGGAATAAGTCAAATAAACAAAACTGTGTTGCAAAATATACCACCACCAATGATCAAACAGCTTGCAGACATCTTCAATGCATCAATAGCAAGCGGATTCTTCCCATCCAAATGTAAAAAGGCAAAAATAAGACTCATCCCAAAGCAAGGAAAGAACCCAACACAGGCAGAAGAATACAGACCCATTTCACTCCTCGAAACACCTGACAAAATCCTTGAAAAAATAATAAACCAGAGATTAAGAAACCACCTAGAGTGTGAAGATAAATACAACCATACACAGCACGGCTTCAGGAAAAACAGAGGCGCCTAAACTGCAATAGCCTTAATATACGAAGCCATCGCAAATGCAGCCAGCAACAGAAACCAATGTAACATAGTACTCAGAGATGTCAGCAAAGCCTTCGATAAAGTATGGCATGAAGGGCTCAAATACAAGATCATTCAACTCAACATGCCACCCAACATCACGGATCTCCTCTGCATAAAACCTTGACAACAGACAATGCAAACTCACCATCAACAACTACACAGGTCGAAACTTCACCCTCTACAGTGGACTACCCCAAGGCAGGAACATATCACCAACACTATACACCATATATACAGCGGACATGCCCAAACCGAGAAACTCAGAGTACATTGCATACGCAGACGACGTAACCCAAATTATACAATACCCAGGGAAATCCAAACAAATGAGTGCAATCAGAACTAGCCGAGAAATAGAAACCATAAACAATTGAGAAGGAAATGGAAAATTAAAACTATCATACAAAAACTGAAGATAATTCACATAGCTAAAACCAGACCTTACCCAATCATGGTCAACAATCAAAACGTTCCATACGCAGAAAATGGGAAAATCCTCGGCCTCAAAATCACAAGGAACGGCATACTACCACATATCACAGAAAGAATTGCAAAAGCCAAGGTCCAACTAACTAAACTCAGAAGATTCCGCAAATTAAACGCCAATATACAACTACACCTTTACAAAGCACTAGTCAGACCACACCTGGAATATCCCCCAATTCCACTTAACACTATCAAAATCAAATAAACTCAAAATATAAGCAATCCAAAACATAGCCCTCAGAAGAGCAGCAAAACTCAAACCACCATATACAAAAAATTCCAGAGAGCTACACACAGAACATAACCTAACCACAATCAACATCAGAACACATAATCAAGCATTAGCAATATGGGAAAAACTACAAGAACTAGAAGATCCCATATTCCAACAATTAATGCAAGAAGACATTACCGGAACACACAACTGGTGGCCAAAGAGCATAACATTGACAACACAGAACCAGAACCAATATACACGAAATAAAAACGAAGAATACTTAAAGGACACGGAGGGCCCCCCTCTCTAAACACCACAATCTACCTTAGCTTAGATTAGCTTGGCTTCCCTTCCGTTGCTGTAGTGGACATGAACTGCTGGCATGGCAGATTTAACCTCGTCCCAGCAAGGTGGACAGCCCACCTGCTATCAATCTCCCTCTTTATTTCCCACTTCCCAACCTTTACCTTCCCCCAACACCATCTTCCACCTCCCTGAGCCAATAGGCTCTCTTCTCTCCATCCCATCGGATCGGATCGAAGGTCGGGGCGCTTGTGGTAGAAGCGGTACCGCCCGCAAGCAAGATGTCACTGGTTCGATTCCCTGGCAGGCGGAAGTTGCTTGGACACTCTTCCTAGCCCCCTTGGTCCCTGTTCACCTAGCAGTAAGTAGGTACCTGTTGTAAATCGAAAGGTTGCGAATTCGTATTCAGGGAAAGTTAATGGAGCTTCTAAACTTGGAACTAACACAATCCGGAGGAGTGGTGACCCGAGGATCACACACCCAACACAGACAAAAACCAAATACGTGCGCTATGCGCTAACCAAATAAACGCAGTCGTGTAAAGCTACGGCATTATCTCTCCCACTACAATTCCCTTCCTAACCTCCTGCTCCTTCCTCTGTCGTCTTACCCGCTCTGCCTTTCGCTACCAACAACTTTTTGGAGCTTCTAAACTTGGAACTTGGAACGTGAAAGTCATCCTAGAATTCGCCAACCAGCCTTCGCCGTGAACGGACCTCTCCTCAGACCCCTCACCGCCAAAGCAGCCAGCCTTCTTTCTACTGTTGACGACCGGACTACAACTCGACCTCTCTGTCTACCACTGGACTTCCCAGAAATCCTGTTTGGGTAAACGCCCCTTGGGGGTCTCCGCCTTTGGAAACGACCACGACTGCCACCGGACTACCTCACGAACGTTTAGGACTGTCAACCCTAGTTAGCCCTCCCCACGGGTAGAGTGAGTGACCCACACTCCTGCTGGAGGGCAGCTATTGATTGGCAGTACTGACGTGGTTTGAGGTCTTTCTCTCTTGCTGAAATCCTTCCTTATTTACCCTGGCCGAGGCACCTGCTTATATTTAAGTATTCGTGCTAGAGCCCCTCCAGTGGAGCACACCTCACAGTAGGTGGGATTGTGTGTGTTCGTTGGAGGTCGGGGGAAC
>NW_024713129.1:42348108-42351063 GCF_018991925.1 Homarus americanus | reverse complement strand
GTTATCAGCATATATATATATATATATATATATATATATATATATATATATATATATATATATATATATATATATATATATATATATATATATATATATATATATATATATATATATATATATATATATATATATATGTAACCCGTCGGAATTTACTGGACTTTATTTTCACTTGACTTAGGGTTTATTAAAGATTAATAGATGGTAATGGTAGTGGAAGCGCCTCTTTGAGAAAAATCCCAACCAGCACAAGAACACTTAAATCTACTAAACAAAATTAACTGTCCGTGACCCGTGGAAGGATAGCGTCTGTGACTGGGATGAATAGAGACACTGTAAAATTTAGACACTTATATTCCTCCAACACTACAAACACAATCAAATAATGGTACACCAATATGACCTCTTAAATTGAACTTAAAACACTACTCTGGGGAATAAAAGTTATACATGATATAGAAATTATTAGAAACTCAGGCAACAATAAATTTGAGGTATTAAGAAATGTTGCTTGCACACATGAAACAGGCCTAAGGGCTTTCAAACAAAATTATATCACCCCAATAGATGCACCTTCCTAACCTAACTTAAACACTACTCTGGGGAACAAAGGTTACCTGAGATCGGAATTATAAAGAAAAATTAAATCACAGTATCACTCTGGTTCCACTTTAGTGACACAAACATTCGAAAAACAATACTATCAAAATTATTTAAGAAATATT
Source organism: Homarus americanus (assembly GCF_018991925.1). Taxonomy (NCBI): domain Eukaryota; kingdom Metazoa; phylum Arthropoda; class Malacostraca; order Decapoda; family Nephropidae; genus Homarus; species Homarus americanus. The sequence goes on along the minus strand of NW_024713129.1, from coordinate 42,350,338 downwards.
AAACCACACACGTCAAGATAACATCAGTAACTGAGAAATGGTATTAACTAATAATAAATATAGTCACTATTATTGATATGTTACTGGGTCCACCAATACTGTGAACTATGCTCCACCCAACTCAACATACACCCGTAATAAGGAGATAAATGTTCCTCTAGGCATCCCTAGACTCATGGTCTCAGTGTGCGACCCTGTATCACCTCAGCTGGCCTCACTTTCCCCCAGTACATCCATGAAACGGAAGGAGTGGAACAAATCAGACCTTGTACAGTTGAGAGAAGCTTTAGCTTCCGTTAGCAAGAGTGGTTTCACTAAGCTGCTCGAGACATGTGGTGTTGTGAGCCGAGGTAGAGGAGAGCTGCTGACCCAACGATCCGTCATCAGCTGGGCACAGACAGCTAGATTCCCTCAGAGATCTTTGATACCCCGCTAAACAGTGACAGGCCTACACTGATCGGTCCAATGGCGACAATCGCCACCCTCAATCATCAACGGCAGTCTCAAACGGCAGTCAATCTCTCGCGGTCATCACTCTCGCAGTCAATTTCTCGCAGTCAAGTGGGTTCTGACGGAAACCCTGAAATGAACTCACCGTTAGCTCTTGTTAACTTTACCACTGCCATATCTAACCTTGTCTGAGATCGAATGAGACTTACTTGTTATACTGTGTTAGCAAGAGGGTTTCTCACTTGCTGCTCGAGACATGTGGTAAGCTGAGCCGAGGTAGAGGAGAGCTGCTGACCCCAACGATCGTCCTGGCCGCCAGCTGGGCACCCATATTCGAAGAGATCTGAACACTGATCGAGAATCGCCACCCTCAATCATCAACGCAGTCTGGGTCAATCTCGCAGTCACTTCCGCACTTGGTTCTGATTCCCAGTTTAACTCTACCTTTTGTTATACTGCAGGGCCTTGTTTGTCTGAATGCTTCCCGTTTACTTTCGTATTCGTTTGATAATTAATTCTGTCGGACAAAGACACTACAAATTATTTAATATCATATAGGCCTAGTTACAACCTCTCGCTATGTGAGCGCTTCCCTCAGGTGACCTTGAACGCTCAGTATCGCTATTTGCGGGCATTTGAAATTACTCTGAAATTTCTGAATATTACATATATATATATATATGCAGGAGAGAAAGGAGAGAAGAGAAGACGTGAATGCTGCGTTTGCAAATGGGGTAAGATGCAGTTTCTTAGAACAATTTTTAGGGGTAGTATGCATGTTTTTCTCAGCACATGAGGACAGTGCTGTCTTTTTAGGGGTCGATTGTAATATTCAGAAATTTCAGAGTAATTTCGAATGCCCCGTGGCAAAACTGAGGCGTTGGTCGCCGGAGAAGAGCGCTTCATAAGGAGAGGTGAAGTTGATCTGAGAGTTATTAGTTAGGCGGAAAATATGTCACGTAGACCTAAGCTAACACCTTGAGAGGAGACTCGACGCTGGCTAGGTCTCAGTCGCGGGAAGCATTCACACAGACAAGACGTCCCTGCGCGTCTGTCACAGAAATAGTCACGTGGCCTAGTCACCTGTGCTGCGCTATGGCAGTATAACAAGTAAGTCTCATTCAATCTCAGACAGGGTTTAGATAGGGCAGTGGTAAAGTTAACTAGAGCTAACAGTGAGTTCATTTCAGGGTTTCCGTCAGAACCCACTTGACTGGAGTTGACCGGAGTTGACTGCGAGAGATTGACTGCCGTTGATGATTGAGGGTGGCGATTGTCGCCATTGGACCAATCAGTGTAGGCCTGTCACTGTTTAGCGGGGTAGCAAAGGATCTCTTGAGTGAACGAGTGCTTCCGACAACTAAAACGACGGGACCAGCATCCACAGTGGGTGATCAGTTCTTACCACTCGGGTGCACAACACCACATGTCCCGAGCAGCTTAGTGATACCCTCTTGCTAACGGGAAGCTAAAGCTTCTCTCAACTGTACAAGGTCTGATTGGCTCACTCCCTTCCGCTTTATGGACGCACTGGGAGTACACTGAGGCTATCTGAGTAAACTAATGGTCACACACTGAGACCGTGAGTCTAGGTCTCTAGGAGATACCTAGAGGAACATTTTCCCTCCCTTATTACGGGTGTAGTTAATACCATTCCTCAGACTGATATTATCTTGACGTGTGTAGTTTAATAGTTCCTAAATAATTTTGATAGTATTATTTTTGAATGTTTGTGTCATTAAGTGGAACCAGAGTGATACTGTGATTTGATTCTTTTAAT